>NC_056736.1:48387272-48392272 GCF_019279795.1 Protopterus annectens
CTCTATCTAGGTAACAAATGCTAAGTATGTTTAAGAGGACCCTCTACCAGTCATCTTAATTAGCCCGACTGTCTTGCCTTTAAAGCCTAGTCCGAAGAACCCTCATCCTGAATAAGATTTGGAAACCAAAAAACAGAACTATCCACATGACAGGAATGAGACAATAAACTAATGCAGTGGGCATATTAAAGGGACTGGTGATCTGCCCAATGAGACCTGTTGACCAATACCTGCATGGTCTGTCTTTCATCTTTGAATTGAGAACATTGCATCTTGAACAGCTGACACATAGGACTATTTAAAAGTTCCAAGGAGCCTGATAATACAAAAAGCCTCAAAATATAACTAAGTAAAAAGCATAGACCAAAGTGCATAAACATGATAATTAGGAGAAATTGAATGGACACCTCCTACTAAGATGCCTGTTACCAATGAGATGATACAAATCAGATCACATGTCCGGAATCCTAACCCATCCCTTTAAGATGCATTAAGATCTTTTGAGATCATGGAGCTAGCCAAAACATTGTGATATTGTTAAGGCCACATGCTCTAGCAAATGACTTCAGTGTAGATAGGTTTACTCTATCTGTAATAGGAGCTTCACCTGTTATTCAGTAAGATGCTAAAAAGTAAAAGAGATGTTTGAGTTGATCAAGATCTATGTTCCTCCGGCAGACTATCCCATAAATGTTAAAAACTGTAATAGCTGCTGTATAAGCCTCGTTGGTGTTTCAGTCCCAGGAATTCCACCATAGGTCGATAGCTATCACATGTCAATCATTCACATTTTGTCTGATATCATTGTAGGTCTCCAAGCAGGAAAGAGTATCAGAAAGTACATTACAAATATCTGAGATGTGCTTGGCAGAAAATGACAAACTAATGCATTTTCTAATTAGCAAAAGCTGTCTTGAAGTGGCAGATTCCACAGCCATTTGGATGACATTCTATTCAAGACTTTTACTACTGCCATCTCATCAGACAAAAAAAAATTACCTTCTTGTTTCGCAGGTCACTTTGTCATACCACAACAACAACCCAGATGGCCATAAGTTTAAGGAAGATTATGCCCTTTCTCAGTTTTGGTGACTGAGTTGAGGTCCAATGAGCTGAAGAACATTGCCCCTTAAATAATGCTCCCATCCCAACTCCCCTCCACATTGCAGTCCTCCTACCAAAAGGACTTATCATGAAATTCATCCAAAATGAAGTCCACAATTGGAGGTCTGCCTTTATTTTCCAAGGTAACATAACTCTGTAATGTGAGGATCTTTAAATTGGTGAATAATATGCGCAATTTCTTTTTAAATAAGAGTATCCAAACTTAAGGGGGTATTTTAAGAACTTCAAAGAGAGGAATGAAATGCGCCCTGCAATTCTAACTAGCCAACTTCTTATACAAAAAGTCCTTTACAATTGCCTGTTTGCCTCTAATAAAGATTACATTTTACAGGATGAAGCCTTATCTGACACCTAGGATTTTAAATGCAATCCTAAAGTGAACTGTTATACTAATGACCTCATAATCTGTGGGTGTGAATCATCATTTAAAAATTCAGAGAAGTGATCAACTTTTGGGGGGAGTGAAAGCTGAGCCTATTGGAAGCCCTTGCAAGAATTATCTCTGTTGGTACCAAGAAAAAGGGATTTACCTTGAATTTCTCCAGAGTCTGCATTCCCCCAATTCCTACCTCAGATGAAGTGACATCATGACAATTCTAAACACCATCATTAAAAGAACATTTAATAGCCGGGTCCTAACCTTACAATGAGAGCAAAGATGTGAATCTGCATGAAGATAATGCAGAATTTATTTATTTATTATTTATTTTACATTTGTTGACTGGGCTAGTCTAGCTGGATATATGTCCATTTTCAGTAGAGGCCCGGGGAGAAAAGCTCCAAACATGAATAATGACAAAGTTAACAATGCATAGAACCATAAAGAATCACAATACAGAGGTAGCATTGGTCTAAAGAACAGTTATAATAATACATTTGTAAACTAAACAATTTTAGTAAAAATTAAACTAAACAATTCTACAAATCACACTAGAAGGTATGAGCAAGTCTTAGTTAAGGAAAAAGCATATATATATTATTCTCATATTCCAGAGTAAGAGTAGTAAGTAGATTTGGAGGCAAAGGTTACAGGAGTAGGGATAGGGTTATGAATAGAAAGTGAAAACAGATGTCAGTCTGGGTTAGTGCATGGACAAAGCCAATGAGCTTTCAGATGTTCTTTCAGATGTTTTTTTAAAAAGAGAAGTAGAAGCAAGGGTAGATAATTCAGCGGGAAGCTCGTTTCAGGATTTTCCTGCATTGTTTGAGAAAAGTGAATCGCCGGCTTTGTCGTTAGCTTTATTTGAGGAAATTAGAAGCTTGTTAGCAGACCGTAGTGTAGCTAGATTAGTACATGGTGTAATTAGATTAGTGAGGATAGGGGTGTTGTTAGGGTAGTATAGGATCTTTTGCGTAATAAGTAATTGTTGACAGAGTATATGGTTTTGCAGTTCTAGCCATCCAAGTTGTTTGAGGTTAAGGTAGTGGTGAGTTTTAAAGGGGGAACTTGTGATGAATCTAGCTATGCTATTATAACAGGTAGAGAGTTTAGAGAGGTTGTTTTTGGATAGGTTGGTATATATAATAGAGGCATAGAAAAGGGTGGAAATGAGGTGGGTCTGGGCAATTGTTTTCCTTGCAGAAGGGGTAAGGAAGGGTTTTATTCTATAGAGGGTGCCAAGTTTTTTGTTAACAGACTTTATAGTTGATTTTATGTGTTCATCATAGTTGAGACTATTATCAATAGTTACACCTAGTAGGCAGGTTGTAGTCTCTGGGGTAATGTTGGTACCATTGTTAGAGGTTAAAGAGAAGAAAGGAATAGGTGATTTATGAGTAGGAGTAAAAAGCAGTAGTTTTGTTTTTTTGGGATTTAGGAGGAGGCAGTGTTGCATAAACCAGTTTTCAACATTTTGAAAAACAGTTTGGGTGAGGGAGTGGAAAGAAGATATATTCTTGGCTGTACAGATTAAGATGGAGTCGTCTGCATATTGAATGCAGGTGGCTTGAGGTATGTTCATGTGTAAGTTGTTAATAAATAAGGAGAAGAGTAGGGGACCTAAGATAGAGCCCTGGGGTACTCCAATATTTACTGGAAGTAGTGAAGACAGATTGTTATGCCAAAGTACTGCTTGCTGTCTATTTTCCAGATAAGACCTAAACCATTGTATGGCTTGAGGATCAAGAGAGTGAGCCTTTAGTTTGTCTAGCAGTAGGTTATTGTTCACCATGTCAAAGGCTTTTGACAGGTCAATAAATAGTGCAGAGAAATATGAGTTATTGTTATGATTTTTATATATAGAGTCGGTAAAGGATAAAAGGGCAGTTGATGTGCTATGGAATGGCCTAAAGCCATGTTGGCAGTTTGCCAGTAGGTTATTTTGTAGTAAGTGGTTAAGTAGTTGTTTGTGAATACATTCTCCTATTATCTTAGCTAATGGGGAGAGTAGAGCAATAGGGCGAAAGTTAGGAAAGCTCAGTAGAGGGTCCTCCTTTATGTAGAGGGATGATATGGGATATCTTCCATAGAGCAGGGATTTTGCCCTCAGAGATAGCTCTGTTAATAAGGACAGAGATGGGATAGTTTATGGCTTTTGCGGCTATTTGTTGGTATTCAGATGGGAGATGTTCAGCAAAAGGGGTGCAAGGTTTCAATTTTTGAAGTAGCTTACAGATGAGAGATGTAGATACAGGTTGTATTTGAAAGGTAGGTAATGAAGTATTGCAGATATTTGGTTGGGAAGCAGTGAGGGGTGGTAAAGAATTGGCCAGGGTTTGAATGGCTTTTGTAAAGTAGTTATTAAAGGCATCAGGGATCAGGCTGAAGTTGTTATTGTTGAAACCGGTTGGGTCTGGAGTAGTAGTGTGGCCTGGCTGAAGAAGTTTGTTTATCCCAGACTAGAATTTCTGTGGAGTTTGTTGAATGGTTTGTTGGAGGTGAAGGTAGAAATCTTTTTTCTCTCTAAGAATATCCTTCTTGGTGGCATTTCTTAGTTGTTTAAATTGGAGGTGGGTTGTTGGACATTTGGTAGATCTCCATTTAGCCCAGATTTTATTTTTGAGGAGTATTTTTTGCCTAGTTTGTTTTGTGAGCCAAGGGGCAGATTTGTTTTTTATTCTAGTGGAGCGATAAGGTGCATGGGAGTATAGGATTTGAAGAAAGTTAGTATTAAAGTAGGTAACAGCTTCGTCTAGTTCTAGATAGGTTAGTGGTGACCAGTCACATGCTTGCAATTCGGTTAAGAAGCTGTCTGGATTAAATCATTTTTTTAAGTGGGAGGTTTTGAGATTATGAGTAGTTGGAATATGGCCTTTTTGTCTAATAATATAGGTAAGTATGTGGTCACTGATATCATCTGGAAGGGTTCCTGGAGTGTAAGATTCAGGGTGGCTATTAAGAAGGATCCAGTCCAGAGTACTTTCCTTGTTACTAGGTTTATGGATTCTTGTAGGAGTTGTTATTAATTGTGAGAATCCAAAGAGGTTTATGTGGTTGGTAGGGTTTAGAGAACTGCATGTGGACCAGCCTATGTTAACA
Source organism: Protopterus annectens (assembly GCF_019279795.1). Classification (NCBI taxonomy): domain Eukaryota; kingdom Metazoa; phylum Chordata; order Ceratodontiformes; family Protopteridae; genus Protopterus; species Protopterus annectens. Next base: position 48,391,876 of record NC_056736.1, read on the forward strand.
TCACCAAGTACTATGGTCTCCTGGGGTAGTTGGATAGAGAGGTGACTGAGCAGGTTCTCTAGAGAATACGTATTATTACCTGGAGGTAGATACATGCAAATTAGATAGATTGATTTGGATTTATTGATTTGGAGTTTGATAATTAGGGTTACAGATTTTGTGTCTAATGATGGAAGCACATTAACGGGGGAAATTTGGAGGTTAGATTTATAGAGAATGGCTATACCACCACCTTTTTTTATTTTATGGTAATTTCTGAAGATGTTATAGCCAGGAGGGCTAATTTCCTGGCCTAGAGTAGATGGTTTTAGCCAAGTTTCTGTAAGACATAGAATGTCAAATGAGTGTACATCAAGGAGTGCATGCAGGTGGGAAATTTTATTGTTAATACTTCTAA
>NC_056736.1:48399772-48483666 GCF_019279795.1 Protopterus annectens
CAGCTCAGGTGCTTGTTCACTGTCTTCATCTTCCTGAATTGATGATAATACCATAACCAGGAAAGCACCCCCCATCAAAAAATGCTTCTATTTTAATTAACTAGTGCTAGAGTAACAGTAGAACTTGGAAACAATTCTTCTTGATAGTAATGGTCACAAAAGGCATAAAGCCCTCCACACAATTATCCCATGATTTTCATTTAAAATTATTGTGTTACTGCTAACCCATGCACAGCCAAGGTGTATAATAGGTCCTTCACTCCTGGGCCATCCACATCCAAGGTGTTTGAATCCCTGCTGGATTAGCCAACTAAAAAATCATCACATAATACTGCCCCCCCCCCAAATCCTTTACTTAACCGAGGCAGGAATGTGGATAGTAATTGATGAACATGCAGATAGATAGATGCGGCCTACAACATTGAACCTTGCTTATTGCCAAGAACACATAATCAACATTAGATGGCCGTATTTATCTGCTCCCAAACAAAAGCTGTTAAATAAACAGAGTAGCAGTGGTCTCTGGACTAATTCTGCAATGTACATCGATCTACATCAGAAGAAGAACCCCTTCTTGAAACCATTTCAAATAACCTTGACCTGTGTTTATTATTGAGAGAATCAATAAAACTCAATAAATACTGATCCATTTGCTGTTGAACCCTGTCCTTAGTCAATGAAGCTCCATGTGAGCCCTATTACATGGAGGTTCTAGCAAGGGGTACTCCCATCACTTGGCACTACAGGAGCCTTACTGGACTTTACCTTAGTTTTTTCTTTAGGTGGCTCTCCCACTTGGTTTAATGTGTCAGCCGTCTGTTGGCTAGCTGTCTTCAGTGAATCTTTGAAAAAATCTCCCTCAGCTGCTTGCCACTTGCTGGTGGTAATTGTTTGTTTTAGACTCTGGCCTTCTCTGCAGGTCTAAGCCATCTGTCCCAAAGGTCCTGTAAGGTTGAGATGCTCCTAAAAGAAAAGAACAGCATTATATACTTTGAATATGAGTGGAAAAACAAGAAAAACATTATGTCCGTCGATGTATGCATATATATATATATATATATATATATATATATATATATATATATATATATATATAGACAGATGGATAGATATAAATATATATTTGTGATACTTGTGTGCTTGTGTACCTCCCCAAACCCCCTGGTAATTATATATACTAACTATGAGGTCACACTATCCCAGGAGAAAAAGAAAACATTCCCCTACTAGGGGACTGCCAGTCTCATGCATTTGTTGACCATCTGTTTTAGATGACAAAATAGTTTTGACCAAATAAACTTCCATCCTATGTCTGTTCAACCAAAGTTGCATACATTGAAATATTTCAAGCACAGGCAAGAATGTCTTCTCTCCTGACAATATACCAAAACAGTTGTTCCCATAATAAGTGTCCAGGATCTTCTTAAAAATATCTAAAGAAATGCTTGCCTTAATGTAATTTAATAATCTATTCCATGTATCAATTACTCTGTCAGGGAACCAATTAATACACTTCTCATTCCTGTACAATCATCTACATAGGTTGTCTGATGATTCTGTATTCTTTTGATAACCCCAAACATCCCCAGAGGTAGCTGTCTCTAAATGCACTAGATACCCAAATAGGGTCTCCTCTTATATATCTATATATTAAATACTGTGCAAGATCAGATATCTTAATACTTCATAATGCCTTTACATTTTTCACATCCATGGCTTCATTTGGCATATTTCTACTGAACTCTTTCCAGTTTACTCATGCTTGTTTTCTTATAAGGTTTCCATGTTGTTATTCCTTACTCAAGGTTGGGTCTAATGTAATTAATAAACAATAACTTCATTATTTCTGGATTCCCAGACTTTATAAATCTTTTTATGCACCTTACAGTTTTATAACCGTCATTAACCAGTTGGTAAGCAACCCATAGATAAGACTGATAGATCTAGATATAGATCTAGATATAGATACTTACGTGCGTAAATATTTACCACACCTTGAAATGTACAGACCCAAAACTGCAATAGCAAAAACATTGAACAACAATGTCATTATAGCTGACTGAACCAACCATCTTAATAGATTAGAATACTCTTGAGTTACATCGATCCTTGATTCCTGGTGTAAGTTAACGTCTAGTGATAAACACCACTGACAACATCTCACTTGAATAATCTTATCCACTGAGCTCTGAAAACTGTTGCAGAATTAAATTATATTTATTAATGATAAATAATTTTATCATCTGAAGAGTGTACTGGCCAGCTTGGAATAGGCTCTCTTAGTACCTTGATCAAATACCTTCACTTAGAGAGGCTGACTTAGGTGATATGCCAATGGTTCCCCTACCCTACCTGAAAGGGATGGGTTATTTATTTATTTATGTATTTATTTATTTACTTGTTTATTAATTCATCCATTCATTCATCCATTCATTCATTCATTCATTCATTCATTCATTCAGTTTGGTAACCAGGGTAGAGCATTAATTCAAATAGGCCTATTTTAGTCTCTGGTAGGACAAATATAGCTGATAACTGTCGAGCAGGTTAACAAGTATTATAAATACAAACAAAACGTTGCATGAAGATATTAGTGAATTAAAAAACAACAATAATAATAATAATAATGTACACAGTAAAAGAGACAATAGAAAGGGATGGTTACAGTAAAGAAGAAGAAAAAGAAGTAAGTGAAATAGTGAAGAGATAGAGCATAAAGTTGAAATATAGCAAAACTAAGGTAAGGGTACACAGAAATTAACTGTATACAATATACAGAATGTGGAAGAGATGTCACATATTAGTGCAGGGAAATAATGTGAGTGAGGCAAAATTCCTCACTGGTTAAAAGGAGAGTGGGGGATTAGGTCATGTGTCCAGAGAGATATGTATCATTTGCATGGTGGAGGAGGTTTTTTTTGGATGATGCTACAACCAGCAGAAGTTCATATTCAAGCTGTGCTAGAATGCCATTGCCTATTGATTCTTTGTTGGTCTTAAGAAATTTTATAGGGCCAAAGAAGAAGGGAATTAATTTTCTTCCATATTTGCTCTAGGTAAAGGTACAATTACAAGTTCAATGTGGGATTAAGCAACAGATCAAGGTATTTGAGGATGATGACTTCATCAATGGGGTTGTCAAGATGGTCATGGATAAGTGGTACTCAAGAGTTTTTCTGCCATATAGGGGAGGTATCAAACAGTGCATGTCCTCCCCGTGGTCGAGTGACATTAAAGATATGCAGGTAGGTATGTGTGTGTGAATACGTGTGCCTTCTTTGATGTTTGGGCAAATCATTAGCGGACAGGAGATATGCTGTGGTGACCCCTAACTGGGAAAAGCCGAAAGAGAAGAGAAGATCAAACAGCATTGCTTTATTTTGGAAGTCTTCAGCATTAGTTTTTTTTCTTATTAAGCCATTTGATAAGAGAAAGGAAGTAAGCTTGCAGTTGTTCTATGACAAAAGATGTCATTAGCATAAATTAAGAGATAGAGGTGCGGGAGGTTAAGCGGCAGTTTATTAATGAATACAGAAAAAGAAGGGGAGTCAAAATAGGTATTTTAAAGAGAAGGGTGGATGCAGAGAGGGTGATGTGAAACTGAACAGAGAAGTACCAACTGAAAGATAATGTATAAACCTGAGAATCGTATTTGGTCTAAAAAATATAATGGTCAACCAGATTTAAAGCTTCAGTGAGGTCAATAAATATGGCTCTATTGAGGAGTCCTTTGTACATAGCCAGCAGTATTAACAGTAAGTTTCCTGAGTGCTGTAGAATTAGTTTTACCAGCCTGAAAAGCTATGCTGTTTTGAGAATAGCAGATGTCATTGGGAGATATACATAATAGGTGAGTTGTTTGTAAACTTATTTTTTTCAAGGATTTTACCATCTATGGGAAGAATGCAGATGGGATCAAAGTTGATGGTGTGGGATGGTTATTTTTCTTGGGGGCGGGGGTGGTTTAGCAATGGCTATTTTCCAGATGGGTCTATATCATTTCATCAAATGGCTATTCAGTGAATAGCCATTTGTCAAGTACATATTAATCGAAGCTGCTCTTCATAGAATGGCAGATTTTAAATATGGGAAACAATTGGTTGGCTAACAGAGTGACTGAAAAAAAAATTTAATACCTGCCAATGTGTGTGTGTGTGGGGGGGGGGGGCTGCACTCCCACAGCATCCTAACTAAATATACCAGCTTCGATATCACATTACAGTGGGGAAAAGGGCAAATTCCAGATGGTGTCCATCCTCTGGTTTGCCCTAGTTAAAATTTGCCGTTCAATGAAGAACGGATTTGATAAATAGGTGTTCAAATGAATGGCTATTTGTTGAATAGCCATTCAATGAAATAATTTAGACTCTTCCAGACACCAGGCATGATGCTTTAAGTTAGGCAGAAATTATAAATGCAAAGAAAAGATGGGACTATAAAGTCCTTACATTGGAATAAGAACCATGGCAGATGATTTTCAGGGCGAGCAGATGAGTTAGTTATTAGTTCATCAAGTAGTGATGCTACTTGTTTAGTTTTTGACTGCTTTAAATTGGAAAGTGGGAATATGGGGGGGGGGGTTAAAGGGAGAGGAAGAGTTATTAATGATCTCAGGGATGGAAAGTATAAAGTGTAGGCTGAAATCAGCCGCTGTGAGGTGAGATGACTTACTTAATATACTGTATTTTATTATATTTCTTCCCTTTTTTAAATGATAATGCTCAGTTATCCTTCATAAAAAAGTAAGCATACCATAGTGAACTAACCTGCCCAATAAATGGTTAATAGACATAGATGCTAATATGATACAAAAACAATTTAATAAAGCTTAACTAGTTATATTATAGTATTCCTGTTTGAAGGCAGCATTACATGGGAAATGGATGAGCACAGTCCCTTAAACATATTAAAAGAAACTTAAAAACTATACCTTTGTACCTTCTAATGTGCTTTGTGGGGAGATGTTTAAATGTATATTGCTGACATGACACTATCCTAGAGGACAACAAAATCACACTCAGAAAAAGAACATATTTCTTTACTTCGCCACCCATTCATTAACACTGTCACCCCATTATTCTGATATGCTATCATATACATTCTCATAATTCCATTACCTATTCTATACTTCTCCATTGCATTTCACAAAGCATCATATCCAATGGTATCGAATGCCTTTCTAATATCACCTACCATATGTTTCACATTCTCCCTTTTACTTATAACATCATTCACAATTTCTCCCACAAACAATAATAATTCTTAATATCCCTTCCCTTTTATACAAAATATACTTCCCTCCATAATATTCATCTTCCTTCCTTCCATGAGACCATGTCAAAACTCCTCTGTATTATTCCCATAAAAATGTTATACTCTGTGTTTAGTGTGATCAGGCTCCAATTTTTCATTTATCTTCATCTATGTTCCATATCAATTTTAATATCCCACTGCATAAATCCTGATAAACAAAATCTTCCTTCAACCATTCATTCAATATATTTAAAAAATACCCTCTTTGCCAGCCTAATTCCCTGTTCATTTCAAAGGATCATAGGATCATAGGATGTTACTAGGCTAATGGCCCCAGGGCCATTACAAGCCTAGTCAAGTTCAACCCATGTTCCCAAGGGTGCCTGGTTCAAGTAGACACTAAAATCAGCACCTATTTTCCCTGTCCAAGAGAGATACAGTTGGAACCCTTGAGATAAATTTCCAGTTATCCTTCCAGTCATCCAAATTATGCTTAAATAGGGCCAACGAAAGGCTTTGTTTAACATGAAACAGAAGCTTGTTCCAAAGGTGGAGCAACCACTGTGAGACAAATCTGTCCCTCCAGCAAGTTCTGTTGATGTCACATACCAGGTTAAAGTCCTTGGAGCAAGTGATCCATGTGCCATTTGACTTATAAATGCACAGCATTTCCATTAAAGCTGGGTCAAAGATTGATATATATGCAAGTCACAGGTTGCCTCTGGGCAGTATGTATAACACAGAGTAAAGTAACAATGATTTCAGTCTGTCCACATAAGGCAGATCTTGAAGACCCTGAATTTTCTTTGTAAGGAACCTTTGTGGTCTCTCCAATTGTTGTAGGTGTTTGGAAAAGAATATACCAAAGGGAGCATTGTACTATATTATTGCCCTGATGAGGGAAGAGTTCAGGGGGTTATAACCTATTTTTTGTGGAGGCAATGCCCTTACTTATGAGATGAGCAATATAAAATGGCCTTCCTCCCACTGTGGAGACATGGTGATCGAAGTTAAGGTTGCTGTCAACTTGTGTACCCAGATCTAGCACCACTGAGTCTGTGCTTAGGGTATTTCTATTGATGTGGTAGTTTGCAGGAACATCAGCCTTGCCAAAGGGGATAATAATACATTTTTCTGCATTAAGTTTAAGACGCGACTTTGGCACCAGTCATTACTCTGCATAAGACCTTCTTGCAGGATGTTGATATCACTAGGGGTTACAATGATTGCTCACAGTTTGCAGTCATTAGCAAACTTTGTCAGCCACAGTCCTTTAGTTTTACCCTGTACTTCAGAGAAGTAGATTCCAAACAGTAAGTGTCCCAGAACTGATCCCTGTAGAATACCACTGGTTACGGGTCTGCTGGAGGAGGCGGGGTCTCCTATTTTAACCGTATGAGTTCTATCAGTGAACCAGTTTGCAACCCACCTAACAATATATGGGTTGATACCCAGCTGGGTGAGTTTATCAATGATACCTGAGTGGAGCATTGCATCAAAGGCCTTGGTTAAGTCTAGATAGGCCGTATGCACAGATTTTCCCTTGTCTAAGGCTTTGGTGACTCTCTCAAAGAAGTCCACCAAGATTAACAGGCATGATCTCCCCTTGACAAAGTCAGACTGGGTGGGGTCTAGTGTTTGGAGATTTTCTATATCTTTGTTAGTAAGGTCCATGAGGATTCATTCCATGGCCTTGCAGATAAGGCTGGTCAGGCTAATAGTTATAGTTCCTGGGGTCCATGGATGCACCCCCACTTTGTGCAAAGGGATGAAGGTAGCCATTTTCCAATCTGCTGGGATGACGCCAGTGCTTAGGCTGTAATTGAAAAGTGTGCTCAATGGTGATGATAATTCCTGTTTTAACCCATATAGGACACATCCCTGGATGTTATCTGATCCCATAGCTACTGAGTTTTTAGCCTTGGAGTAGGCATTTAAGACCTGCACCTCAGAGATACTAGGTGGGGGACAGGTGTTAGGGATGCTTTGGGTTATATGTGGCAGGGACAGGGTAGTGAAGTTTTCACTGAACCTATTAGCCAGCAGGTTTGCTATATCCACAGGTTCAATATATGTAGTACCATTAGCTATGAGTGCAGCACAAATCCAGGCCTTATCTTTGAGGTTACAGATGTAACTAAAGAATACCTTGTGGTTATCCTCAGTTAAGGAAGCTAATTTGGATTTGTAATTAGCTTTTGGATGACTTCACTAGGAGTCTTATTTGCTTGTTTCAGTTGAGGAGGTAGTGTTTCCAGTTTTGAGACTGTTTCTTCCTACTCTTAGACAGCAATTTCTTTCTCCTATTGTATAGCCTATTAATGGCAGTTGTCCACCAGGCAGGTTTGTTTCTCATTGAAGATCTTGCTTTGATTCTATCAGGTATGGCAGAGTTGATACAATTGTACAGGAGCTTGTATAAAGCATTGTTTTTTTATCTCAGCATAGGTATCTGTTCCATCAGTAGGAGGAGCAGCTATGAAGCTGTTTATACCATCACGTAAGAGGTTGTAATTGGTCTTGGAGAAGTTTTTTAGTCTAGTTGTTGCTCATGTTATAGTTACTTCTAGCAAGACTGATTTGTGGTCATATCTCACCAGTCCCTCATGTTGATGAGCACCAGGTCCAGGATGTTTACACAGCTTGTGGGTGTGTCAGCCAGATGGTCCAGGGCTCTGGAGTTAACAAAGTCCAGTAACTTTTTGGCAAGTGAGTTAGAACATGTATAATTTACCCGGTCTATGGACAGGTAATTAAAGTCACCCAAAATCAGGGTGTTTGGTTGTATCTTGATTGACTCAAATAAATCCAAGTAGGCTGAGTGGATGTCCTGATTCATGGAGGGGGTCCTATAGCTGGCAATGACCTGAAGAGGGGTCTTACCTATAGTTAATTGCACCTCAAGTAATTCAAGGGAATTGTACTGTTTAACAAATCTAGAGGTGTATTTATCTTTAATGAATATTGATACACCACCTCCTGTTGTTCTCATGCCTTCAGTTTGTGGTCTGAATGTGTGGAAGGAAATGTAACTTGCTACAGATGGGGTGCTCTCTGCAGCCTTATACCAGGTCTCAGTGACTGCATAAATGTCAGCATCTTTCAGGGTGAGGACTGCTTCAAGTGAGTGCAGTTTCTGGTTTATATTCCTAGCATTTAACAGCATAACCCTGAGGTTGTTTTTAGTGGGTATTTTTACATTGAGAATTTTGTTGTTGTAGAATTGCCTAAAAAAGGCACTATGGGGATTGCAAGAGCCTTACCAGTAACCAAAATCTCAGGGGTGACAGATTAGCCAACTGTTAATGTAGATCATTTTTGTTTGCATTATATTCATACACTATACCATTTTGTTTGTATTGTATTCATTCCTGTACCATCTAAGATTAATACTGGATCCACATTTATTTATTTATTTATTTACCAGGAAATTCCAACTGGATACAGATCCTGTTTTAGTGGAGTCCCATGGAGAAAAGCTCCACAGAACAATAAATGAGCAGCAGAGTACATGAAGAATAATTGAATATACATACAGTAGCAAACAATACATACTGCAGCAAACATTAGCTATACATATAATATAAAATATAGTAATGAACAGATACACCAATATCTAGCTGGAGACTAGAAATAAAGGTAGGATGTATATACAGATAGTATTAAGCTGAAACAGATACTGTTCTAAACTCATATACCTAAATCTTATGTACAAATATTGGGGTCTCATTCATGTTGTCAAACTTTTACAAGTTTGAATGTCATATGGTTGAAACCATATGTTCAAAATTGTAAAACTTTGAACGTTGCAATGGAGATCACCGTAAGGGAAGCTTTCCCTTTCCTTCAATGTAGTGTGATCTCGGAGTTGGTATATTTAAGTAGCAGGGGGTGTGGTGGGTGCAGGTAGGCTTGTCCCCCTGCTTACAACCTTCAAGTAAGTTTTTTTGTATTTTTTTTTACTTTGTCTAACATTTAAAGTTCATACATATGGTGCTGACCATATGGTGTTTGAACTTTTAAAAGTTCAACAAAATGATATAGATCCAAATATTGCACTAAACTCAAACAGATATAAAGCAGATGCTCCACACAAAGGTGGAACAAGCTAGAAGGGCTAATGGGATGGAAGGGGAAGATACAGGAGCAAGAGAGGAGACTGAGTGAGTAGTATACGTGGTAGTGAGATGAAGCTAGATGTAAGTCAGTAGGATATGTATTGGGAGTTGAGATGAAGTGAGGTAGTTAAGCATGTTATTAACAGGTCTGAAAGATTGAGTGAGGAGGAAAGGGGAGGGTAAAGGGTGAGCCAGAGCCTGCAGAGGAAGAAATGCAATGATTAGACAGTGAGAGGCAGGGTGGCTAGGGGAGGGGAGAGGAAGGGGAGGTAAAAAGGAGGGTCACTAGTCAGGACTGGTGCATGGGCATAACCAGAGACTTTTTAAAAGAGTTTTTAGTGCAGTCTTGAAGTGATTGCAAGAAGGAAGTGTGGTTATAGAGGGGGGAGATTGGTCCATAATCTGGATATGATGCAGGACAATACTGCTTCTCCTGCTGAGTTCTTAGGTTTGGTCAATAGAAGTGGATTTTTTTCTGCTAGAGCGTAGTGGTCTAGTGGAGCAGTAGGGCTGGAGAAGGTTTTGAAGGGATGGGACTTTAAGAGGATAGTTTATTAACTTGTGGGTGAGATAGAGTTGATTCAGGTGAAGAAGTTGAGAGAGTTCAAGCCAGTCAAGTTCTCTAAGTGAGATACAGTGGTGGCTGTGATAATATGCACCAATGGCAAACTTAGCAAATTTATTGTAGCTTGTTTAGGTCTGTTTGTCTTAGGTACGTAAGTATAGGAGAGGCGTAGAGTAAAGTGGAGATTAGGTGGGAATTAGCAGCAGAATATCTGGCTGTCTTGGTGAGGAATTGTTTGTTTCTGTGCAATGCACCTAGATTTTTGTGAACCTTTTTTATGGTATGAGAAATGTGAGTGTCAAATCTGAGATTATCAATCTCAACTCCAAGTAGTTTGGTGTGTTATGTTGGTGACATTACGGTATTATCTTTGGCTAGAATATTAAAGTGTGGGATAACTGGGTTAGATTTAGTGTATTGGAAGATAAGGAGTTTAGTCTTGCTTGGGTTGAGTAATAACTGGGCATTAGATAGCCAGTTTTCTACAGATAAAAAGGCTTCCTGTGCCATCTTGTAAAGTTCAGGTATAGTTGGGGCTGAGCAGATGGGGTGGAGTCATCTGCATACTGTATAAGAAAAGCATGTTTGGTCACTGTGAATAGCTCTTTGGTGAAGAGTGAGAAAAGTAGGGGACCAAGGATGGAGCCTTGGGCAACTGTGAGTGTTACAGGAAGTTGAGGAGATAGGTCATTATGCCAGACAACTGATTGTTGGAGGCCAGTTAGACAGCTGTGAAACCAATCAGTAGCTGATTGGGAGAAGGATAAGTTAGTGGGAACAGAGATTAGCAGTTTGAGACTATGTCAAAACCCTTTGATAGATCCAGAAATATAGCAGAGGAGAACAGGCCATTATTGTTATGATGAAGGATAGCGTTAGGGAAAGAGAGCAAGGCAATAGTAGTAGTAGTCTGTGGTATGGCCTGAAGCTATGTTGGGTGCTGGAGAGGAGGTTATTAGCTAAGAGGTAGTCTAAGATTTGAGAACGGATGCATTTCTCAAGTATCTTGGAAAGTGGAGAAAGGATGGCTATGGGCAGTAATTGGAAAGTTCAGTGTAGGAGCCACCTTTATGGAGGGGAATGATGTGGGATATTTTCCACAGTGTGGGGGCATATCTTTATGATAAGGACCGATTAATTAAGATAGACACTGGATAAGATAGGGCTTCTGCTGCTATTTTTCAGTATTCAGAGGGGATATTGTCAGCTGCAAGTTTTGTAGGCTTAAGTTTCAATAGACGTTTTTTTAGCTAGGAGGTAGGTATTGATGAAAAAGAAAATATTGTCGGTAAAGTACTTGGTTTTGTTGTAGGGAGGGTGGTTAGAAGGTTGTGTTGTTTAGTCAAAGACAGAATGGTTTCAGTAAAGTGTTTATTGAATGAGTCAGCAATACCGCTGGAGGAAGGGGTAGTGGTAGGTGGGGGGTGCCTACTTTATCTGGGTGGAGAATGGAGTTTATTGTGGACCAGAACTGCTTAAGGTTGTGATGTGAGGAGCTTAGGGCAGACTGATAATATTGGGTTTTATCTTCTTTTGTTTGCCTTTTGACCTTGTTGCGCAATTCTAGGAATGACTGGCTAGAGGAGGGGTTTTTTGTTAAGTGCCTTATCTCTGATTTTCATTAGTGCCCTGGTGCTTTTTTGTAGCCAAGGGGAGTACTGTGTTTTGACTCTGGCATTTCTTATGGCAGCATGTGTGTTTAAGATGTTTAGGAAGGTGCTATTGAAGAAGTGGATAGCTTCATTCAGACTGAGGTACTTTAGAGGTGTCCAATTACATTTTTGAAGGGATGAGATAAAGGAAAGAGGGTTAAAGTTTACTCTATTTCATATTTGCCTATAGCTGATGGGTTTAGCACAATTTAAGTGGTGTCTCAGAAGGAATGTTGGAGTGTGGTCACTGAGGCTGTCTGGTAGACAGTAAGCTAAGTATGAGTGAGGGTCTTTATTGACTAATATCCAGTTGAGGGTAGTATGTTTGTTACAGTTTTTATTTATCCGGGTAGGTGACTGTATTAGTTGGGAGAAACCATGAAGGTTTAGATGGTGGGTTGGGCGATTGTTACTACAAGGTAGCTGTTGATATTAAAATCCCCTAGGGTTATGGTTTCCTGGGGAAGGGAATGCTTAGCCCAGTTCATTAGGAGTAGCATCCTATGATGATGATTGTTTTATGTGGGTTTAGTTTAAGGCTGGCATATAGTATTTCTTCATTTCCAAAATGGGGAAGTTGTGTTTAGGATCTGGATTTTGAAGTGGTGTTTCAACATTAGAGCCACACCACCCCCTTTCATAGATAGTCTATCTACTCAAAGAATGTTATAACCTGTTGGGAGTATTTCCTCACTTTTGATGTGAGGTTTGAGCAAGGTTTCAGTCAGGATGAGAATATCAGGAGAGTATAAAGCTATGTTGGTGTTTAGGTCATGGGTTTATAAGTTATACTTCAGATATTTAGACACATGAACAGGAGGACAGATGGCTTGCTGTTGGATGTTAGTTGTGAGAAGGAGCAGCTATTAGGTAGATTTTTAGGTGAGGAGTTGGTAATGGTAGGACCAGGGTTAGGCTGGATATCACCACTGAGGGCTAATTTAGATAGGGTAATAAACATAAGTTTTATACATTGCACATTTACTTAAGTACTTCATCTAAATCACTAATAGTAAGTTCTTTTTTTTTCAAATTCTACTACTAACTTGTCCTGGAAAGGCCTTTATTTTCCAGTCTCTCTTATTTACCATCCTTATAGTCTTATACATAGCCACACATTCTGTATTACAATACTCATATTTTTTTCTGTTGTTCTTTTTACCTCTCCTTTTACATTTTTAATTTATCTCATTATGCCAATATTGTCCTTCACTATTTTACCATAATATGCAAATGAGTCCTCCCTTCTTAGGAAATAATGTTTCTGCCTAAACATTAGTGTCTTAATTTTATTTTCAATTTCTTTTTTATATTTCCTTTTCTATATCATGATACTCTCTTGTATAATTCTTTACATTCTCTGATACATTTCTACAAATTTTCCCATAATTCAGATTCTCTTCCTTTATTATATCATCCTTCCACTGGTGAAAAAAAACACTTTTATACTTCTTTTTAAATTAAATCCATCACTCGGATCAGTTTTTAAAGAAATCTTTTATCATTTTATGATCCCTTCATAACTGTAATATTTCTCCCTCTCAGATTTCACTCCATAATTTTTCATTTATTCTTTTTATTTACTTTCCTGTTTTAATATACTCCCTTGTTTCTACCACCTTCATTCATATTGCTAAATGGTCTGAGAAACCAATCACAACTGAATCACCATCTGCTACTCCCATGCCTTCTGATACCATAAAATAATCAATTTCAGGTCCAGCTTTCTATAAGTACGTTGACTTTTGTTGCACATAAGTAACTTACCACATTTTGTCTTTCCCTGCATTTTTTTACATATTGTATCTTCATTTTATGTCCTCCCCTTAGATCACAATTAAAGACCCTTGTGCTTATAATTTTTATTTTAACCACCACGTAGTGTAATATTTGATGATGCAGATTCGCTCTTTCCTTCTATAAATATGTTCTTTCCACCTCGCATCTACAAGTTACCCTTCCCATCATTGAAGATAATATTTTCAAAGTTTCTTTATACAACACAGCAAGTCCAGTACACATTTTACTTCCTGTGCTTCATATTGCATTTCTACCCCACAATTTTTCTGTATATAATCTTTTTTTTTTTCACTTGTCAAGAATTGGACATCCTCTAACAAAATAACATTCCTGCTACATTACCACGCCATTACAATATTTGTATCCTTCTTACGGAGTTAATACTGTTCAAATTTACTGAAATTACTCTAAAACTGTTGGTTTTCTTTCTTTGTGAGATTAGGGAAAATATTAAATTTAAATTTTCTTGTGTTTACTCTTTACCCTACTAAATGTTTCTTTACCCTAGTAAGTGTTTTCTTTCTGGGTTTATGTATAATAATCCATGATTCTCAGAATCTGATTTTTTTAACTGACTATACTTTCCAAAAAATCAATCCGTTCTACTGACCTTTCTTTCTGCATATAGGATCTCTCTACTCCTTGTTTTCCCTCCATTTTCTTTCTTGTACAGTTTCTTCTTATCCTAGTTCACTCCATCCCTCAGCCTCTTGTTATCCTTCCTTATGCATGGTTTGCTCCTTTTTCCTTCTGTTTCATTATTTACTGTTTATTCTTCACAGTCCATCCAAAAGTATCACCCCCCCCTTTTATGCAGTCTGCATTCAGCCACAGACCTTCTTGCTGCATGTCTTTTCTCTTCACTCTTGTTACATTGTATCTTGTCATAGATAGTCATTAATTAAATGAAAAATGACCCCACAAAAAAAATGTGATTAGCACTGGCTGGCACAACTTAATGTCCCTCTATGACACACCCCAAAATAATACTTGGCAAGTGTTTTACTTTTTTGTCACATTTTGAATCAGCTTCCAGCCCTCATCCTCCATCCTATAAGTTTCTCTCATCTCTAATTTTCACAACGTTATTAATAGCCTTGCACAAAATCTCAGTGTGTTCTTAACATCTTTTTCTAGTTTATCAGTTCTAAACTGCAGAGTAACATTTTTTTAACATTTAAGTTAAAGGAAAATGTCCTCCTTTTGGTCATACAGTTCCAGAATTTCATTGTCAGTCCATCGGATTAAAATCTTAACTCATATATGTATAACAGACCACCAATTTTCTTGAGCGTTAAATCCCGGAACAGTTAACAAAGTATCCTAGTCATGATATCTGTCTATTACAGTCTCAGTTTTGTTCTTATTCTCATGGTTGGCATTCTCTTCTTTAAAAAAAGAAAAAAAAAACAGCTTTACTTAAGTTTGCTCCTGCTCTCTTTTTTGCCTGCTGTCACTGCTTCAAAATTTTTAACTTCTGCATTTTCTGCTGCCACAAACCCAGACTTCTCAGTTTGTAGCTTCTTTCCTTGTTTACTTTCTGTCATTGCTGTATATGTTTTAACTTCTACATTCTCTGTTTCCACATCATCTGGTTCCTTCCCGACATTACCTTCGTCAGCACTTCTGAAAATGTTATCTGTCAGCTCACCCCATGAAAAGGTACCTCTGTCAGTTGATAATCTTGCTCAATTATTTTCAACAGAGCATCAACCATGAACCCTTCTGACACCAGTTCTGCTATCTGCATTACCACAAATTACTTGCTTACTTAATTTTCCACTGAGACAGTTAACTTCATTTGTATCATCCACCATGCAGGAATCTTCATCAGCATTTTGAATCTCCAAAAATCTCAATTTTTTTGTCACGTTCTCTTTGTCCGTCTCCAAATTCTCCGCAGCTTTTCACTTCTCCTCCATGTTGCTGCTGCTTCTCTTAGACTACTTTCTCACTCCTGTAGTGCCCTCCTTCATCATCTAGCAGCTCCAAGGAGAAAAGAGGAAGAGAAGTTCCCTGATGGGTAATCTTTTGAAATCCTGGGAACTCCAAGTACAAGTCCTGAAACATTAAAACTGAATGGCCAAAAGAACAGGCTTACATATCTCGAGTCCTATATGGCCATTTCCCAGAATATTCTCTTTTCTCCAAGGTATGGTGATCTGAGAGTTGGTGTATATAAGTTTGGGGACTGTGTGGGAGAGAAAAGGAGAGCAGAAATGTTCAACATTCACTCTTCTCCTGAATTTTATTTTTATTTCCAGTTTGTCTGCATTCAGCATTACAAGTGCCAACATTTCAATAGAGAGCCTTCTTGACTCCCTGGTATAATTTCCCCTAATAGTATAAATACCACCTCAGGTCTCTCCTGGAAAGAGGCTGACACCTAGTTGTACTAAACTAGTTAAAAAGGATAGATAGATAAATGGATAGATAGATAGATAGATAGATAGATAGATAGATAGATAGATAGATAGATAGATAGATAGATAAACAGTCCTGCAGAGGCCCAAAAGGTTCTAGTTCAGTTAAAAATAAACTTGTTAATATGTTATTCTTTACATATGTAGTTCTTAAGTATTATTGACTATTGCACAAATTTTTAAACTTAGAAAATAGGTTACGTCAATTAGATAAACATCTCACCAACCAAGGTCTTGGACATTGACATTCCTTATAACTCACTTCATCTAATATCAAGATCTTCACTTCTCTATGACCACAAATGAGGTTATCTGTCTCATTTGATACAAAACTCTTTCCTAGTCTCTTCAAGGACAGAAATGGATGAAGTACATTTCTTTAGTAATGATGCACCTTGCAATTGTTATAGGTGAGTTAAATACTATTATTGTGACTTAATATTTATCACATTTTTACAGCTTGCTTGATTCTCACATTTTACAGTGTTTGCTTGTTTCATTGTTCTGTTTATAAGAAGGTAATTGTATGACTTCTGTGTATTTGCTTTATTCAGTTTGTTCTTCATACCGATGGTTTAAGATGTAGATTTCTTTAAGTTTTTTTTAATTATGAATTGACTCTCTTAAAATTTATAAGGGTATATAAGAAAATGGGTTAATGTGGCATTGGTTACTTACCAATAAATAAATAAATAAATACAGAAAAGAAGCAGAGAAAACTACTAATGACTTATTTATATACAGAGGTATAACTAAGCTTATGGAAAGAGAAATCCATACCATATGGAGAATCATGGTGAACAACAGTCATGTCATGAAATTATCAAGTTAATGTGGACACTAAAATTCAAGTATGACGATCCTTTAACTTTGTCACTACATCCAGCTACTGTCTTCTTCTTAATCCTGAAACAATGCACAAGTATCTATGTTACCTCTGCTAACCGCAAAACAAGTTATACATCAATGTGAATTGTTGTACAGAGCACTAGGGCAGTGGGCGGCCATGGTGGTGCAGTGGTTAGCATTGCTGCCTCACAGCAAGAGGTTCTCTGGTTCGATCCTTGGCTGGGGTGCCTTCTGTGTGGAGTCTGCATGCCCTCCCTGTGGTCACGTGGGTTTCCTCCGGGTTGTCCAGTTTCCTCCCAAAGACATGCTGTAGGTGGATTGAATAGTCTAAATTGGCCCTAGGCATGAGTGTGTGTGCCTTCTGTGGAAGGTTGGGTGCTGGGCTGGCAACTCGACACTGTAAAAACTTCACTGCCAATCATGAGCGGGCAGGTGATCCGCTTTGGCAACCCCTAACCGGGAAAAGCCGAAAGAAGAACAAGTTGTACAGAGCACTGGTGCAGACTGAAATATACTTGCTTATAAACTGCATTGACTTAATGTCAAATTATGCCACTAAAAAGAATAGAAGTCTGAAAATCTTACATTCCTAAGTATAGATGAGTACAATTAAAATTGCATTAAAAATAAATTATAACATTTTCTTGCCTTATTTTTTATTCTCTGGTGTGAATAGTGTTTGATGTGCCTTTATTTTGTTTTTAGCAGCCTTGTCAAAAAATGTTCTATTACAAATCAATGATGTAATTTGTTTAAACTGCAGAGTAGGTAAAATAATAGTAGTGACACTTGTTGCATGTGTGTACATGTCACAGGTGGCACAGTATGAACCATTTCCTAATTTGTGGTCATTTGTCAATAAGTAGAGAAAATTTTATGAAGGACAAGGGTCCTACTACAGAGCAATGCATCAAAGTTTTTCATCAAAACTCCAACTATTGTCTTAATGAAATTTGCAGGAATTTAGACAGTCAAGTTAACAGCACAGCAGACTGTAATGCAAATTAGTAGTCAGAACAAAGTATTAGGCACAGTGAAACAGAGCACAAAGAAACCCAAACCATAATTTATTGCCAGTATAGTTTGTTTTGGATATGAAACTATTGTCATCACTTTCATCATGATCACCTTCTTCAAGAGATCAGATAGCTTCAGCAAGAGAAATAGCACAGCTATTTATTGAAATTCTAGATGACCATAAAGAACACAACTTCATAACTTATGACCTCTTCTTTTAATGCATTACAGCCAGTCCAGTACTCTTTAAAAAGCACCAGTCCAAAAATTACAACTGTACCTAGTTACAAAAGGAGGTTTATGATCCCTTGATACTGCCATCAGGTTAAACCTATGCTCAGAACTTATTACTGATGTGAGTACTCTTGAGGAAGTAATTTGTTATGCATATCTGACAAAAAGCAGAAATCATAGCAAGCTCAGAAAAAAATATTTTTTTTTGCTAGCAGAGTATTAAATGTATGCACAGTTTCAAGATCACAATGAAAGTGGCTAGCAGTACCTAATATGATGATTGATTTATCAGACCCTGATGGAATAAATTAAAGTATTGAACTGAAGGCTAAAGAAGCTTAATTTCTCATAATGATGATAGTCACATAAGAAGTGACTTATAAAGTCAGCTAAAATGCGATGATTTGTATATTTAATATTAGTTTAACTGGATGTTAATAGCTAGTATTATGGATGGTGTCCCTGACTAAACAAAATGGCATTTCTGATATAACTGTTACACAGGATGTTATATTACATTTTTAGGATGTTGTTTACAATAAAAATAGGAACAATTTCACATTTCTGTGCAAGAGCATCTGGTGGAACTTTTAGATATGTTGTCAGAGATGGGGAGGTTCAAGTATTTTGATTTGTTTACAAAGAGGTCTGAGTACCATTAATACACACAGATTCTTAGTAACATCATGTTGCCATGGTAACTGTCTTACATGACGGCATTTCCATTAGAAACATTGTACGTACTAGTAGTAAAAGAAGGGTGACAACAATTAAATAGCAGCACATAAAGACTTCAAAGTCACTTAAAACTCTGTCTTGAAATAACATAAAAAAAGGAAAGAAAAGAAAAAGGAACATGTAATGAGAGACAAGGACTTGCTGTTCACTTTCCTGATCAGTAGCTTTCAAAACAGTAAGAGAAAACACTTAACACCTACAGAGGTACCCCATGTACTAATACCTTGTGATATACCTACTCACTGTCACTTGCTCAAAAAAGCAAGTGTTCTAACTCCCACTAGCCTGATCATCCTTTTCTTCACATCCCTACCAATACCTGATCCAATTAACTACATAGCTGTACTGGAACATAAAAAATAGCAATGTCTTTTGGCCTCTCCCATTAGGGGTTACCACAGTGGATCACCAGTCTGCCGATTGATTGGCAGTGGAGTTTTTACGGTGTTGAGTTGCCAGTTTAGAACCCAACCTTCACAGGAGGCACACGCACACACACACACACACACACACACACACACACACACACACACACACACACACACACACACACACACACACCTACTGCATGTCTTTAAAAATTCACTCACCCACAGGGAGGACATGCAGACTCTGCATAGAAGGCACTCCAGCCAAGAACTGAACCAGAGAACCTTTTGCTGTGAGGCAACAATGCTAATCTCTGCAGTAATGTAGCCAGCCTTAAAACCAAAACTATTTCCCAGTTCACTTCTTGACTCCTCAGTCCCTTACCCTAAACCTCCATTCCCTCTGATTTTACTGCATAATTATGCTGCGTTCCTCATATAATTTTGACTTGTTGGTGAATCACTGAGGATTACATCTAATCAGTAATGCCAGGCAGAGTTTCATATGTCTTATTCTTTAGGGAATGTGTGCTGATCAACTGCTTAATGCAGTCAGTGTTGTCTCTGTCACTCTCTCTCTCTGTCTCGCTCATACACTCTGCCCATCTGTCTGTCCCATTTACATGCACAAACATGCACACACACATGCATATGCACATGCACAGACACATACCCCCCCCACACACACACACACACACACACACACACACGCACACACACACACACACACACACACACACACACACACACACACACACACACACACACACACACACACACACACACACACGATACCTTTTCCCCTTTATTTACTTTTTTTTTATTTTAGCCTTGCTAAACAGCAAAGTTACATTCAGTGAATTTAAGAAAAATGAATGCTGTTTGCGTTTTTTCCCATCCAATCTTCCCTGTAGCTTAATATACTGCTGTGAAATGGTGGACTTGTTTTTAACCAGACATCTCCTGTACATTTACACACTGTTTGAGAACATTTGCTCTCTAGTCAGGTTAAAGATGTACAGTCTGCCCATTCTATAAGCAAAATATAGGACTTCAAAAGGACTGAGGTACATCTTATAATCTTACAAGCCATATTTTAGAAAACAATATAAATAACAACTTTAAACAGGTTTATGTATCCCTGGAAAAAAATGTATAATCTCTTCAATAAATCAGTGAGTATTACATTTGCTGAATAATGACTGACATTTAGTTTCAGATTACAGATTTCATATCCTTCAGTCATGCAGATTAATGCAAAACATGTTATTCTGACTGTTTCAAGTTTAGATGACTAGACTGAAAAACATGCTATTCTAATTACTTTCTAAGTTTAGATGACCAGTTTTGACATTTGTCTTTGTGTTTAATTTTTCCAAGTCTTTTGGGTTTCTAAAACCACAACAGGAATGGAGCCCATTCCTAAATCAAACTATGATTAAGGTTCATGAATTTAGCATTAGTTTAATCTTTGCTGTTAGCCAAAAGTGCTCTTTGCAGCACCATCAATATGCCTAGAACTGATTCCTTCTGCAATTTATATGGAGTTAGATGCCTTGGCAGCATAACTAAATAAGATTCTAAATTCTTTTTCATGAGACATATTTCTCCTACTACTACTGCTGGAATTTTGTGTATGCTTCTTCCACAAAGCTTTGTATTTAACAAAGGGAAAGCGCTCTCAACATTTATCTGATTTTGTTTGGTGTGCGTTATTGGCTGGATCGTTTGTTTGAATTAAAAGAAGTGTTTTTATAGAAACGGCTGGTTCATGGTCTTCTCCACCTTGGTTTGACTTTATTTATTGGTGATACTGGTCTTTTTTTCTGATTTCTTCCACAATGTCCTTGTTTCTGTCTGCAAATCCTGGTGTTTTATGACTTTGTGTCTCTGTACATAAGACTATAATCACTGGGTATAGCAATTTCAAAGATCAATACTACTTTTGTCTTCTTTTTATGGATTTCTACATATGGCTTTCTCGCATATATTTTTGAACTGTTGGTAATGAGTGATTACATTTGATATAAATTTTATTATTCTCTATAATAGTTTGTGATGCATGTTTCTAATGCTTCTCAGCTACTTCACTATTATAATGTTTACATAATCTCCTAAGCAACTGTCTTGCCACATTATAAAGAGTTTCAGTATAAAGGACCTCTGCCATTAGTATATCATACCCAACAACAAGATGTGCAACAGCTTCCAGTTCTGATTTACAGAACCTACATTTGTCTGTTTCTCCCCCAAGTAGGGTGCATTTTATACATTTTAAACATTATTTTACCTATGAATGTGGGATACTGTCAAATATTTTTGTAGTCTATCTACACCATGCTTAGATTGTTCCCCCTGTACAGTTTTCCATTATTACTTTATTTAACAATAAATGATCCTTTGTTCCATACAACTTTCTTTTGTCACCATTTTGTACTATTGCCATAATTGAGTTTTCTTCTAAATGACTATAAACTCTATCAGCATCAGTGCTGCTGTATAATTTATACATTCTCAGAAGGCAAGTTATTGGTCTATAGTTTTTAGGATAGCTTGCATGTTCACTCTAAAGTAGGACTATTCTTTTTCCTGTTGTTAACCAGGTTGCTGACTGTCTGAGGTGGTCATATAAACAGTACTTCCTCATGGCTAAATCTTCATGTAAAGATGCTAATACTTTTAGCCAGAAATTAGGTACTGCATCTGGGCCAGTGGCTTCCTACTAGGAGTTTTTCTTAACATGGTTTAAATCTCTCTGGCCGTTACTTCATCCTTTTTTGTGTTCTACAACATCTTTATAGATATTGAGAACCAAACTCCACTCTCCGTCCTTAAACACAAATAAAATAAAGCTGCAGCCCAAAGCTCAAAATGAAAGGATGGTCTCTTTTTCATGTCTATAATATATTATTGCACTATGAAAAGTGCAAACGCTGTTTCATCATACCGATAATATCGAAATAAAAAAGCAAACACATGGAACAACAAAATTTGTGCCTCTCACACCCCCCTACTTAAATATACTAACTCCGAGATTGCACCATAGTGGAGGAAATGGAAAAGTCCCGAAGATGGCCCACCAATTTTTTTCCATGGGGAAAAGATCGATGTTCTGTGACTTTGCTTTTTTCTCCTTTCGACATTATCAGATCATTTTCATCATCCAATAATGTTACATAGACCCTTTTATTCCACTGAATTCAAACTTTTAGTTGAAACAAACAGACACACAGTTGACTAAGCACTTTCACCTAAAAAGGCATCCTCAGAGTCAAATGTAGTAGTGCAAGGTACCCTGTTTAAAAATGTAGGTGGTAACATAATTATGACATAACTTCCTTGATTGCCAGTGTCTTTATAGATATTTACTCAAATGTATCTATTTCTTCTTTTTCTGGTCGTGTTTCAGTTCCTTTTGCCTTGTTTCCAATTCTCTTTAAAAACGTTTTTGGGTCATCAATAATTTGCTTACTTTGTACTTTTCCTTTATATTTATCTGCATGTCTTCTAAGTTTTTCTACCTGTGTTGTTATTTTTAGTTTATTATTTGTGATACTACACATTAGATCCTGATTTGTTCTGATACTGCACATTGCTTTTAAAACATCTATCTTTCTGTGTATTTTTGTTGACTTGTTCCTTCTTCTGTACTCTTCTAATAGTTACACTTCTTGTATTAATTGCTTTATAGTTTTCTCTATTTGATACTTCTGTGATGACATTTGATTTCCTCCCTTCTTTTCCCTTACTGCCGTGTATTTTTGTGGTAAAACGTTATCTGTTATTCATTTAGCTGCACAGCAATATATCCTATTTACTTGTTATATTGCATGAATCTCTATGAGCAGTCCAAATTACAGTATTCATTTGTTTCATCAGACTTCTAACTTTTTGTTGGGGTTTATAGACTTTCTGTAGTCTATTTCTTTCATGCCACAGTTTCCTGTTCCTTCCCTTGCTCTGCAAGTCCAACTAAACTTTTGTACTGGTTTCCTGTGGAAGGCTCCAAAGTATCTTCATATGGCAACTGATCAGATGTTTCCCGCTCTACTGGTTTTTCCTTAATTTGGCGATCCATTGCTTTATCCTGCTGTGATATTATCAGAGTTAGATTTTCAACATTACATTCTTCACTTTGCAGATAATCCACAACCTCAGTTTCTGTTTATTTAATTTCTCCATTACTAATCATCTTTTCCACCTTTCCTCTCTGTTTTCTTAATTTTTGTATTGTAAATGTTTCCATATCTGGATGCCTTTGCTTGTATTTCTCTTCAAATATGTCTGGTGCTGCTGTTTTTGTACTGATTAGTTTGGCTTTTACCTTTACATAAATATTGTCCCATATTAAGTCTCTTTTTCTTTCTCATGTCCATATTTCTTCTTTATATGTCCCGTGTTCCTCCAGTGTCTCTTTGGCAAAGCTGCTCCAAGTTTGGCAACCTTAGCCAGAGATCTGGAGTGAATCTAAACTAAATCCAAGGCATCCACTGCGTACAGCAAAGTATAAGTATATTCTAAGCTTGCACTGCACTTTTCTGAGCTGCATTTTGACTAATTGCTGCTTTATTTGTTGCTGTTCTACTGCTGTGAATATTGTTTCTGCACTTTGAATTTATAATACTTCTGTATTCACAGCATAGGCTAGATTCAGATGTGCTGAACCTAGGCTATTTGGTATTACTTGAGTGTTAGAACCAGGCCTCCTACATTAAGAGGGCCCTCCTGCACCCTTGTGACAGAAGTGGGCAGCCCAGGACCCATCCAAGTTGGGGATTGTTAGAATAAGGCTCAGTTTTGGACTTTCCCATTGATTAGTTATGCTAAAACTGTTTAACTCCACTTATATTTAAGCACCACATTTGCGAGTAGCTGCATACCGCACAATGGGGTTTAGCTCTGCAGTGTATAGATGCAAATGCTTTGAAACACATTTTTCCCCTGAATTCAGCTGATAACCCTCCTTATCTCCTCTGCCTCTCTGTGTACACAATGCAGATGCATATTGCTACCCAGTGAGCAACTCAGCTGCCCATTCTGAGGTGCTGATGCAGTCTTCCATCTTTAGCCCTCCACAGAATAGCCACCTTTGTTAGTTTCACGAGCAAACCCTGGTCCATCTAGGCCATCCAACTAATTACTACAATATATTACTGCTATAATAGATGGACAGTTTCTCACCATTTTTCCAGACAACCTGATTGACATTGACAGCCTGAGGCAATGTAGCAATTGCCTCATGCTTACTGACAACCACTTGCTCCTAAAGCAAACAAATACAGTATGTGAGAGATATAATTATACCATGAAATTAGAATTGCTCCTCTCACATAACAACAAACAAGATATACAACATGTTGTCAGCAGACACAACTACCCTCTCGCACAAGACAAAGTCAAAGACACATAAACCCACATATGTGGAGGTACTCACTAAGAGCCTACCAAAAGACCAGAGACCTTCCAAGTCCAAATAACATACACATACAGGTACACGAACAGAATCCATGACCACACATAGCAACACACGTATCAGTGTCTCAAAAACTCAAAACCTAATGTTATAGTCATAGATGACTCAGTATTGATATGCACAGATGTCCCCCTCACAAGGTTGAACAAGGAGACTCTCACAGTCATCTGCCTGTCAGATGCCAGGATCTGTCAAATCATGCCAAGACTCTGAAGTCACTTAGCAACAATTAAAGTTATGACTGTGTCATAATACATTTTGGTTTGAATGACTTGAGACATACCTCTCTGGACTATATGAAGAGAGACATGACTGAACTCTCAGATTATGTGTCCCAGACAGGTATGTCCCTAGCCTTAGACAGCATTCTACATTCACCTAGGATGATGTCACAATATAGACACAAAAATATTGATTTTAATAATTGGCTTAGCTTCTGTTGTCACTCCAGGGGGATGCAGTATTTGTCTGCCTAGGAAGAAATGGTAGACAGTTCACGCTGCTTTGCCAGAGATGGCCTTCACCTGTCTCCTCAAAGCTTTCAGATACTAGCAAAGACACTTGCCTCCCGCATAGTGTCCTTTTTAGACAATGTCCAAACAACAAAATTTCTGACATAAAGAAATGCACTAAAGACACTCAAGTTCATGCTGCTTAATGCTAGAAGCTTACACAGTAAACTGTAATCCCTGGAAGCACTCCTCAACTTGGAAGATGCTGATGTTTGTGCAGTCACTGAGACTTGGTTCAAGGACACTGAGATCACCCCAGCCGTACAGGGCTGCAATGCCTTTCATGCTTTCAGACCCCAGAACGAGTGTGAAAGAACCAAATATGGAGGTGTATCCATCTTCATTAAATCCTAATACGCATTGAGACTGGTGAAGTAGTAGAACTCTGTGCTGAGCCCACTACTGTTTGAAACAGAGGTTTCAAAGCCCCTACCAACATAGCCAAGAATGACTCCTATACAGAGGAATACAAAATTGTCCTATATAGTCACTTAAACAAATACATTGATTTGGCTGTACCTAACAGGAACAAAATCAGGTCTTTCCGTAAAAACAATCCATCCTGGTGGACTGTAAGTATAAATAAGTTATACAACAAAAAAAAAAAGAAACTAACTAAGAACAGGAGGGAGCTTTCTCAGCAGAAGAAGCATACCTTCCTCAGCCTGAACAAGCAAATCAGATATCTTGTTAAGTGTTCTAAGGCTAGCTACAAGGCTAGATTAACATCCTAGCTAAAGACAATTATAAGGCATTCTTTAGCTATGTCCAAAACTTAAAAGAGAATGCACAGTTGTGTGCTAAACTTATAGTGGATGGCACCACTAACACTGAACCTGAGGAAATAGCCAACCTGCTAGCCAACAGATTTGGCAATACTTTCACTCCCGTGTCCCCACCAGACATACCCCAAAGCATTCCTGACACCAGTCCTCTACTGAGTATCTCCAAAGAACAGGTCATGCAAGCACTCTCCAAGGCCAAAAACACTGTCTCTATAGGACAACATAACATCCCAGGCTCCTTACTAAACAATCTGAAACAAGACCTAGTGGAACCACTCGGCACCCTCTTTAACCATAGCCTGAGAACTGGCTTTGTCTCAGCAGAGTGGAGAACAGCAACAGTAATCCCCTTGCACAAAGGGGGTCCAGCAACTGATCCTGAAAAATATTGATCCATAAGCCTTACTAGCCTTATCCACAAGGCCATGGAAAGAATC
Organism: Protopterus annectens; assembly: GCF_019279795.1. Lineage (NCBI taxonomy): Eukaryota > Metazoa > Chordata > Ceratodontiformes > Protopteridae > Protopterus > Protopterus annectens. Next base: position 48,425,997 of record NC_056736.1, read on the forward strand.
ATCATGGACCTTATCTACAAGGACATAGGTGACCTTCAAACTCTTGACCTAACCCAGTTTGGCTTTGTCAAGTGTAGAGATTGCTTATTAAACCTAGTGGAATTGTTTGAGAATGTCACCAAATCCCTGGATGAGGACAAAACAGTACTTACCACCTATCTTGATTTAGCCAAGGCCTTTGATAGAATCACCCATTCAGGTATCATAGATAAACTCTCCCAGCTGGGGATTAACCCATACATACATTATTAGATAGGTAGCCAACTGGCTCACCAACAGAATGCACATAATCAAAGTTAGGGAGTCCATCTCCATCTGCAGAACAGTTCTTATTGGAGTACCACAAGAATCTGTGCTGGGCCCTCTACTGTTTGGAATATATTTCTCTGTAGTCCAGATGAAGGTAGATGGCCTGTGGCTTATCAGATTTGCAGATGACTGTAAACCGGGTGCAATCATAGAGTCCCCAACAATGTTAACGTATTATAGAAAGGGCTGATAGAGACAAATGATTGCTACTAAACTCATGGAATAAAACTTAATGCAAAACAATGCCTCATTATCCCCTTTGGCAAAGTAGCCCCTGCTAATTATGATATAGATAGCACACTTCTAAGCTCAAACTCACTGGTGTGAGACTTAGGAACACAGGTTGATAGCAACCTAAACTTCAATCATCATGTGTCTCTAGTGATAAGAAAAGGATTCTACAATGACATCTCATAAATAAGGGGACTGCATCCAAGACCAGAGAGGCTACACTGGGTGCAATTATTGAACCCCCAAATGATGTCAGTATACTCCAGGAGGGTCTTATGCAGACACCAAGAAAACAAATAATCCCATTAGAATCAAGCACTCTGAATAACACACAAAATAAAAATACACAGTGCTTTTACTTATACTTCACTATGAGCCTCACGGACAGTCCAAGATAAATCCTTAAATCCACGTTTATTGAAACAAACAGTTTAGCGCTTTCATCCCTCCATCTATACTCTGGGACATCATCAGAACTTAATGAAAGGAAAGGAAGTGAGGTCACCATTATATACAAAATCTTAATTAGTAAATTGTTTGAATACCCTGTGAATAGTTAATGCAATTACCTTAAAGTAACAATCTTACACTCATTTAAAACATACAAACTTTTAAAGTGTGTGTAAAATAATTATAAACATTGAATTATAAAACTCTTTAAACATTAAAGCTTAAAAGATCTTCTTTTTAACACTGGTAATAATGGAAAATACTCATTTTAGCCTGGTACATTTGTAGCATATAATCTCACTATCCAATAAAGTTCTCTTAAATCAATGTTGAGTTCTCACTACCCCCCTCTTGGGCTGATGGGCACAATTTCCAAAATCCCAAACTTGAACCTGGTAAAGCCCTGACATACTAGGGTGTGTTTATACAGTGCATTGTTAGTATTGCACCTGGACATAGCATATAAATGCTCGTATATTCTGTGTTTTAAGGCTCTTTCTGTTTTTCCTACATAATAATGTCTGCATGTCTGGCAAATCGCTATGTAGACTAAGCCCTTAGTATAACAGCTCCCTTTTTGTAGTTTAATAGTACGTGTTCTCCCTTCAATTTGTACCTCGTCATTATCAATTACATAGGGGCACTGTTTACATATTCCACATCTGTATGTGCCTTTCCTCTCTATAGGCTTCTGTGGGATACTGTGCTCAATATAATACTTAATGTTTTACCTGTTTTATGTACAAATTGCGGACCTTGTCCTATCAGGCTAAATATTTCTGTGTTGCCTCTGAATATATTCCAGTTTTTCTAAATGATGGACTTTATAGATTCCCCTTCACCAAAGGTTATAACCATACTTAAACTAAAAGAGGAACTGTGTGGTACAGAACTGAAGACAAACTAAAGTCCCTCTCACTATACTCCTTGTCGTGTAGACTTTTTAGGGGAGACTTATGCCTGGCTTACAGAGCAATCTAAGACACAAACCTAATGAACTTACTACATATCTCTAAAGCAAATCGGACTAGGGCTACCCATTCCAGGGACTGAAATATGGCCTGCTACTTAAATAAGACATGCTGGAGAGAAAGATTTATCTCCCAGTGACTGCCATGTCTTTGGAACAGGCTACCAATTCATGTGAAACAGACCACCTCTATCACACTATTCAACAGGAACCTGGACGAGTGGATCGGGCACCACAAGTTCTTACTTGGCATAGTGCCCACAACCCTACTGGATATGGGCAGTCATGACTAAATGCAAACTTTGGTATTGACTAACATTTTCATGGTATTACACTGACTAGCATTTTCATGGTATAACATTGGGATGAAACGGCTAGGCTTAAAATGACCTCTGGGTCGATAGCCAAATAATCTCCTATGACCCTATGTACTCAACCCTTATCAGATCACTAACTGAGTACAATGCTCCCTTCTATATGTACCTCACCAGACAACATTAGCAACTGGAGAGATCACAGAGGCTTCTAACCAAGAGAATGCAGGGCCTCCAAGTCATGACATACATGGAAAGACTGAAAGCCCTGTCGCTGTACTCTTTATCATATAGGCAGTTGAGAGGTGACCTGTGGCTGGCCTACAGAGCAGTCTCAGACCCTGCCTTAATGGAAATGCTGCACATCCACAAATCAAATGGCACAAGAATAATTTTATCCTGGGATCTCTGCCTAGTTTGTACCATTAATAGTACATTCCGGAGAGACAGATATATCTACCAACGATTTATGCTCCTCTGGAATAAGCTCCAACTCCATGTGAAACAGAGCGCCTCAATGATTCTATTCAAAGGTAACCTTGACAATTGGATGGGCAACCATAAATCCAACCTGGGGGTGGCACCTAGGTCCCACATTTTCAGGAGCAGGGCAGTCGGTGCTGATCACAGAATCACGCTGATAACAACCACCATCTAACTATGGTCAATAAGGGTACTCACATTTTTACACAGCTAGGCTTGTAAAGGCCCTAAGTCCATTGTCGTAGCAATCTCCTATGAATCTATGAACTTGGAGAATTCATTCCATCATGCTGCAATATTATCTGCGTTAGACCCTCTACACTAAATCTTTCACTTTGCAGGTATTCCATAACTTCAACTTCTACTTTTTTTTTAACTTCTACTTTACTAATTTTCTGTTCTGCATTCCCTCTTTGTGATCTGATTTTTTCGTATTGTGAAATTTTCCATATCTGGATGCATTTGCCTATATTTGTCTTAGAATATTTTTGGGGCTACATTTTTGCATTTATTAATTTGGCTTTCTCTTTTGCATAAATATTGCACCATATTAGATCTATCTTACTTTCCTATGTCCAAATTTCTTTTTTATACCTTTCAAAAACTTCTAGATTTTGTTCTTTATATTTTCACACTTCCTCAATCGCTTCTTTTTCCAAAGGTTTCTTAGTCTATATAATGATTTTCATAAATCTGTTGTATTAATGAATGCAATTTTTTGTTTGAAGCTTCTGACAATTTTTCTTGTACAAGTATTTTTCTTTCCTCTAGTTTCTCTCTTAATCTTTTTGTACATTTTCTGTCTAGAAATTCTGTGCTTCTTGAATAATAGTAACAATACATAATTTTTTTTCTTATCCTCAATAGTTCACTGTATTGTCTTTGTGGCTCTTTTTTGGCCTATCAGTTTTTGTGATTTTTGTGGACTACTACTTCTTTCTACAACAGAGGGGCCATCCTCCCCAAGGTCTTGGCCTAGCCCCATTATAGGAATGTTTCTGCGTCTCAAGGATACTACAGTGTAATTTTTTCCAGTCCTGGTATGAGTGTGCCTACCAGAATCGGGCAGTTTTTTATCCTCAGTCGTGTGCACTTTTTTATGCTGGGTCTTCTGCACCAAACTATCTTTTTTTATTTTTAACCTACTTTTGTCCGTGATATATGTTATATAAGATACAGTCTATATATCAGTGTCGTCTTGGTGATATTTTGTGAAAAACAGGATCCACCTCACGAAGGTACTTACCAAGACCTGAGGATGAATTTTGTTCCAGGAATACTACTCTCCTTTGCTTGCTGATTTATTATCTCTCCATTCAGACTCTTAGATGGATGCATGACAGACAAGCAGAAAGCAGCAGCTCCTGTAGCATAGGAAGAACAAAGAAACATTTTTAAGTCTTGTTGAGAGTAGTGACAGGTGCATGTGGACATCCTCTGATATTACTCATGCTTGTTAACATTGTAGAAAGGATCACCCAGTGGTTAAATGCTAGGCCAAGGATAGGCTGGCATGAGTTAAGCTAGCCAACAGGGAAGCATTCAAACTGCCCCCCTACCACTTTTCCTGTCATTTCAGGGATGGCATAAAATTGTTTCCTTTCCAGGCTTCCACCACAAATAGCTTCTCACACTCACCATTCAAAACAAGGACTTTTGCAGGGCTGTTCATCATTTTTTCTATAAAATCTCAGGCCACCCCAGAATAATATTGTGCCATAATTGGTGTTTGATTGTTGGAAAGAAAGAGATAGTCATGAATTTGTTTAATAAAAAGGTTACTGTAAGAAGGGTAGTGAGAACCTTAACCATTTCCCTGCATATTTCCTTTAGAAATCCACCTTGGATTTAGTCTGCTGGAAAAAAAGAAGTACAGTACAGATTAATTTACCTCTTATCATTCCTCTGGGTTCCTCTGTTAATGTCAGAATCAACAGAAAAGAAGCCAGGGTTCAGTATGCATTTCTATAAAATGTTGTCTAGGACATAAAAAGGTTCCCTGATCCCTGGCTGCTGAAGCTAGATATCAAAGCTGCCCTCTGCAAAGAATGATGACTGCTGTCAATCATATAATGTTCATGTGCTTTGAAGACTTATTCTATCTGAACTGGCCAAGCCCTTAGGCTGCACTGTGGTTTGTGTCACATTTGAGAAATTTACCACAACCTATAATGGTGTTGGCAGCAGAGCATCACAACAGCAGCAGTTTATTATCTAAATAAATTCTTAGTCATTGGAAAAGGGGTGAAGTAAGGTGGGCATCATTTCATTCAGCTGTTTCACCAGCTTGGAGTACCCTTTGCTGCAGCCAAAACTGATGCTGCTGTCAAGGTTTTAGTATTCTTGGGTAAGAAAATCGATATTTGTTCCTCAAACCTCAAGCTGCTTTCAAGCATGTTAATGCATATGAAGGAAGACATTAAAGAGTTCCTGATCATCAAGAAGGTGTGACTCATGGAAGCCATTGAGCTGCTGAATATGCTCAGATTTGCCTGTAGGGCTGTTGCATTGGGGAGGGCATTCACCTGGTCCTTGGTTAACTAGCGAAAAGGTGGTTGGACAAAGCACCACTGGGTTATGGTTCCAAAGCAGATTGAGGACAGACATCTGCTTTTGGTGCAATACAATGGCATATTACTATGGCTGTCTGATTTGATTTTATCACAGGTGCTGCACGTGTTTACTGATGCAGTGGGGGGGTGTCTGGGAATGGGGGTATACTGTAAAGGTCAGTGGCTTTTCACCCAGGCCATATTCATGGTCTGCAGAGTGCAAGAAAGATGTTGCATTTTTGGAGCTCGTGGTGGCAGTGATGTGCCAAGAGCAGTTTTGTAATAAAAGGGTAGATTTCCACTTGGACATCAGGTAATAGTCCGGGTACTTAAGAAAAAGACCTCTTAATCTGATTGTGCTCAGTGTCTCTTAAGATTGTTAGCCTTACACAGCCTCCACATATATTTTCCTTTTCTGGCAGGTATATTCCTGGGAAATTAAACAGTTTTACTGACAGTCTTCCTCATTTGCAGAGTTCCAGATTTTGCAGATCCACCCTGGGTACCCACAAGGACCCTACCATTATTCCACCTTATGTGTGCTGGATTCACAAGGAGCAATGAAGCTATCAATATGCATCTGAAGTTCAGACAGCAGCAGGAAGAAGAGAGGGCACAGGCAACAAACTGTAGGCAAAAAGTATTTGTCAAAGTTGTGGGGCACATAGAGTGGACTACTAGAATAAGTGGTAGTGAAGTTCAGAGATTTAAGGGGGGATTGGGATGACTGGGGAGAGGTTTTGTGTAGGAGAGGACAATGTTTCTAAATGCAGTTAAAAGAATAGACTAGAGAAAATTGTCTCCTACTGTTAAGCAGAGGTGACCTCATATAGGTGAATAATTTTCTAGCAATCTTTGGGGTGGGTGGCTGCATCCTTCCCTAGACTGACTACATATTTTTTTCAGGTTATAGTGCATAGTTGCTTCCTTGTATAGGTACTATAGGGCCCAAGTGGCTTTTTAACTGTTACTTGAATGCTTCTTGTCAAACAACCTCTCCCTATTTCAATATGGTTTCCATCTATCACAGTACTGACTGTCCTCTTATCTTCCATTAACACTATTGATTATCTTGACATCACGGATGTTTTCCTTAAAAAAATCTAGTGTCAACAGTTTTCCTTAACCTATCAGAAACCTTCTTTACTGTCTCTCAAATGTTACTCCAAAAGCTAACTATCATAAGTCTCATGATTCTCTCAAGGCTGTCACAAATATGGTCCAGTGTCATGGCAACAGGCCTCACCTTCCAGTTTCTTTTGAAGTTCTTCAGGAATCCATCTTTCTGCCCCCAGTTGCTTAACATCTTCATTATTGACTTGCCCTTCCATTCTGGACATGACTGAGGTGCAAATTCAATAAAACTTACATGGTCTTTTTTCCATGTTCACATCATGGTGAGATGTGAAAATGGGCGCAGCGAGTTTTAGATTCAGTAAAGTCTGGGTAGCGGTGCACAATCATGCGCATTCATGTGCATCAATGAAACATCTAATGGGATGCAAATTTCAGCATAAGTAGCTGAATATTATGCTAATGAAATGATGTAAGACAGTGGAGTGATCCAACAACCCTACACACAACCCTGTAGGCTCCGTGTCTGTGTTGGAAGTGTATGCGGAAATTTTCCACATGCAAAAGCCTACATGGAAACAAGGGCATATAGAAGTCATACAATATGGACAGAATGCCTATGAAAAGCTAAAAAATGCATTTGAAGGCTGAGGATGTCCAAAAGAATCAGAGTGGTGTGTCAGATCACTATAAATTTTATAATTTTTATTTTAGCACAATTTTATGCAGCATGCCACTATGCGCAAAACGTTTGAAAATGAATAATAGAAATGTCATTTAAAAGATGGGTATGATGTATTGCCACAACAGGTACAGTAATACCCTGCATTATGCCTTTTACTCCATACTCCCATGCTGTTGCCCAGCTTACACTGCTACTATATATGTAGTTTCCAGGCTGGCAGCATAGTTATTATGTAAATGATGTAAAAAAGCAGTGGATTTGTTGAATCACAAATAGCAGGGGACATTGTAGGGCTTTTCACTCCGTGTAAGCTCCTGCACTGTGTTTGTTATCAATGGCTGTTGATGACACTAGGGGTGTGTGTCAGGGAACTTTGTTGTTATTTTATGGGGTCTTTTGCTCGTATGTGTTCAGTGCACTGCTTCAAGCAAACAGTAATGATTATGCAATAGTTATTTGTGTGAGCAGACAGCCATTGTACCAGAAATGATCTAGACATCCAAAAATAGAAACCAGATGCATTTAATCAATATTGGTGAGAACGTTTGGGCATCACATAAAACCAGTATGCAGGGCTGCACTCTACTAATTCTCTCTTGTTAGAGGGCTTTGCTTCAGTACTCTTGTGGAGACAACTGCTAGGTGTTGGACTAAGGTGCAGAGAGACTTGGGTTCAAGTATAGGATATGTCAGCTTTTATCAAACTATGCTGACATTATAGGTCATAGAAAGGAAGTGCAATTATCAGTAATTAACATATTCTGTACATATCATCACAATAGGGATGAAAGCATATCAATTTTTACGTGCTTTACTTTCATTATGCACAACTGCACTCTGCTGTGCATCGGTACGCAGAGCAAAATACTGTGTACTGCAGCAGGACTTTTAAATCCTGTTAATTATAACCTAAGCAGGTGAATTTTATTTAAATTAGCCGATACCGCATGGTGGTCCTACTCAAGAATTGTATAAAGTATGCATGCAGCCTACATTCTGATTTTCCCTCGATACTTCAACATTGGAGTAGAGATTTGGAACTTTTAACTGATATAATGCTTGGGGCTGCTGCAGCTATTCGAAATCTGTATGTGCTTGAGGCTTAAGTCAATGCTACTGGTGCTGATAACAATAGACCTACGCTGAGGAGGAGAAGAGTGTTCAGGCCCAGGGTAACCTTCCAGGTGCTACATGAGCTGGAGATTATAGACCACTACAGGGCGGACAGGGACACATTATAAGACCTTTGTGAGATCTGCTGGCTTCAACTCAGAGCCAGAGCCAACTGAGGGGAACCCATCCCAGAGGAAACTAAGGTATGTGTAGCCCTTAGAATATTAGCTACAGGTACTTTTCAAAGACCATATGGGGACATGATGAATGTGTCACTGGCATCAGCATACAAGGTCGGCTACAAGTTCATGGATGCTCTGCTTATACATGCTAGAGAACACATATATTTTCCCCTTACTGCTGAGGAGAGGTCCACCAATATGCAATTCTTCTATCATGTAGCGCACTACCCTGAAGTACTGGATACCATAGATTGCACTCATGTATACATCAAGGCACCACCTGATGAGCAAGGTAGAATCTACATTAACTGCAAGGGATACCAGTCCATCAACTGCCAAAAAATGTGCAGTGTCTAGGGAATTATCTTGAATGTGTGTGCTGGCAACCCTGGCAGTTATCATGACTCCCATATCTGACACACATCACAGCTGTACCAGATGTTTGCTAGGGGGACATCCCACAGGACCATTTACTGGGGGATGCAGACTATGCTTTGGAACTGTGGATGATGACAACCATCAAAAATGCACAAACACCCACAGAAGAATGCCATAATGAGGCAAATTCACAAACTAGAAACACCGTAGAGTGTGTGTTTGGGCTTCTGAAGTCAAGGTTCCAGTGCCTAGATATATCTAGTGGAGCCTTGAAGTATACTCCACATACATGTACAAAAATATTCACAATTTGTGCTATGCTCTACAATCTAATCCTGCAGAAATAGCTGCAGCAGGATCAGCAAGGGAAGGGACACACATCCCACCACTAATGCCTTGTTCTCCATACCCACAGTCACAGGAGGACTCGGAGGAGGAACCCTCAGCTGCTGTCCCTGTAGGTAGATGTAGGCATGCTCAGTATGCCCTTGCTTTGCTAAGAGACAATGCATATCAGATTCACTCACCAGTTAGGTACCTAGGGTCTAATACCTTCCTCCTACTCACATACATATATTAAAATTGATGCCAGGCAACTCTCACAACCTTTATCTATATATGTATTGGCTGTGTACTGCTTGCATCAGACACAGTCAGCCCTAAACTAAAGTTGTGTCAAGTGCCACATTTGCAAGGTAAGACCTAAACCTGGACTGTAGTGTCGATGACTATTATGACATATCCTTGTCTGTCTTACCTTATTACAGTATGCAAATATATAGTGGTGCTTTTGTAGAGAACGTAAGTTAACATGTGAGTGCACACACTTATGTTTCTACAATATTACCATATGTAATTATTATGCATCAGGCATGAAGCACTCACACAGTCCAATCACAGCTGAACACTGGTACATCATGCAAGAGAGAAGTTAGGAAATGAGTCTAGTCCATTGCAGTTTCTGACTTCAGACTAGTTTGTATCCTAACAGTTAATTTGTTTTTCCCCCACCCTCAAAAACAGGATTGTAAGACAGAGAGATGTATATTTATAATCATAATTATGACAGGAGTTGTGTCTGCTAACTGCTCTATGTCCAAATATAATTAAGAGAAGTACATGTACAATATACAGTGCATAGTTTGATAGTAGTGTACATTTCTATGAAGGTGGTTGTGTGAAGAATGACACCAATTCTGGAAATCTGCTTCTGTAACCAAAAAGATAAAGGCAGCCGTCCTGTTTGATGAAGCCTTAATGGTGCTGAGGACTCAAATCCTGATAAGTTGAAGTTGTGGAGGTGTCTTTGCAATAGTTAATGTTTTTTATATACTGTGACTCTGTGTCCCATAATATTTTCATCTTCATATTTTTAGTGCACATTTGCACAATGTGTTGGGTGCTGAAAACAATTATAATAATGCTTAAATATTTTGTGAGAAGTGCAAAACTGCAGAAAAAGGAAATAAGTAGGTAAGAGTTATGTCAGAATGGCAATAGCAGACACCAGATGCATTCAATTATTTCCTGTAGCAATTGGGAAACCTGGAGTACTGATACGAGTGAACTAGAGTAGGGCATATACATTATATAATAAGAAGGCTGGATGTTTGCAATGCACCTCGCGTATGCGCACTGTTTACTTACACGCAAGCAGGTAAAAGAGGGAAAAGTGTATGTGTGTACACACAATAATCATTGCATTTTTGCTATGCCTATCATAGTTCTCAACTGTCCAGAGTTCTGAAGAATGTCCATATTTTCACATTATATTTGTAGTTTGTTCCTCATAAAATGTTGGTTTCTACAAAATTATTGTTAAATCATTGAAAATGAAGTCAGAAAATAATGACATACATTTGATTTGTGGATGTCATACCCTTTAGAAAATGCATACTAATGCAAAATCTGTTATTCCATCAACATTCTAAGTTTGTATGGGAAGCATTTAAACATTGACCCTATTTAAGCCACTTTATTCCTACATTAATTATGGCTTTATCTAGATTTCTTGATCTAAGAGAGGTATGCTATTACATCACATACATAGAATTGTGTTCTTACTGTTCTATATTTCCCAGCTGCTTTGTGTGACCTAACAGTACATGTGGAAACATTGCAAACTGAGGGCATAGTATAACTTTTAGTTATGTACTCACCATAATTTCAGATGTTTGGGATCCATCTCGCCTACATTCTGACTGATGGGCTCAGAGCCGATCCCTCGGCTCCGACTCGGCACGCTTATGCTATAGAGTGAGGCCTCTAATTGGCTGAGCTATCTTTATCCCAGGATGCACCACCACTAATCCCCCAGATCTTGTTTGTCCGCATTCATGCACACATGCACAGCTTGATTATATAACATTGTTAGATGTTTCAGATGAAACAACAGGATTCGGACCTTCTGATATCCTCTGATCTCCAAGGAAGGGGGAAGGAGGGTGGGTTATTAGGAATGTAGGCGAGATGGATCCCAAACATCTGAAGTTATGGTGAGTACATAACTAAAAGATGTTATGTGATCCTATCTCGCCTACATTCTGACTGATGGGACAGCGTCCCTAGCACCTAAATCCCGGGTGGCTCATTGGAAAACACTCCTGAGCACTGTGGAACCAAATGAAGCTCGTCCTCTAGATGCCACATCTAATTTGTAGTGAGAAATGAAGGTATGCGGGGAAGACCATGTAGCCGCAGCACAAATGTCACTAATAGCAAGCTTAGAATGAAATGCTACCGAAGTAGCCATAGCCCTTGTAGAATGAGCCTTGACAGAGGTGGAAAGCTCTTTGTTAGAATAAATATAAGCTTGAGTAATACAGTCCCTGATCCATTTGGCAATAGTGACCTTTCTGACCGCGTTGCCCAATTTGTTTTCTGCGAAGGACACAAACAACTGATCTGTCTTCCTTGATTGTTTGGTCCTATCAAAATAAAAACGTAACTGCCTGTGGACATCTAGTGTGTGGAAAATAAATTCCGCTTTATTGGAGTATTTTGGGAAAAAAACTGGGAGCTCTAATGACTGTTGCAAGCATAAAGTAGAACAGACTTTAGGAACAAAAGAAGGATTTGGTCTGAGGGAAACCCTGTCTGTATGAAAAACCAAGTACGGGGGTTTCACTGACAAAGCTTGAAGTTCTGAAACCCTTCTGGCTGAAGTAATTGCCACTAGAAAAGCTGTCTTCCATGATAGAAACTTTAAATCACAGGTAGCTGCCGGTTCAAAGGGGAAGAAGTCAAGGCACGTAATACTATATCGAGATCCCATGGAGGTGCAGGATGAGAAACCGGAGGTCTTAATAGAGCAGCACCTTTCAAGAAGGTCTTACACAACCTGTTGCTCATTAAGGGTGGGTCTATGGATTCATGAAAATTAGAAATCGCTGCCAATTGTACTTTAATGGTAGAGACAGAAGAGCCTTGGTTGAAAAGAGAGGTCAGGAACTTGAGTACTTCTGCCACGGGAGTAGAAATGGGGTCCAGGCCCCGGAGTTGAGCCCAGATAGCAAACCTTTTCCATTTGCTAGAATACAGTTTCTTCGTAGTAGACTTGTGGGCTGAAGACAATATGTGCATCTGGGTCCAGTGCATGACTCCTGACTATGGTCGGAAGAGGAGGAGCCAGGCCGTCAATTTTAATGTGTGTAGGGACTGGTGTAGTAGTCCCGACTGATGAACCAGTAGGTCTGGGACCTGGTCCAGGAACCATGGACCCTCCAGAGCATGTTTCCGAAGATAGGGAAACCAGACTTGACGCGGCCAGTAAGGAGCAATTAAGATCATCTTGCTCCCTAAGAGAGACACCTTCTGAATTACCCTGGGTAGGAGAGGAACTGGAGGGAAGGCATAAAGCAGGCCAGTGGGCCAAGGATGGACTAACGCGTCCATAGGGCTCTTCCCCGGAGCCGGGGTTAGGGAGAAAAATTCTTTGCACTTCGCATTCAGAGGAGTCGCGAAGAGGTCGCAGCACGGAACTCCCCATTTGCTGAAAATCTGTCTTGTAATAGTCATGTTCAGAGACCATTCGTGAGGAGAGAGGATGGTTCTGCTCAACCTGTCGGCTATGACATTGGATTTGCCCGGTATGTGAGTAGCCACTAGGAAGTGTTTGGTCGAGACTGCCCATTCCCAGACCCTCATCGCTTCCCTGCAAAGAGGATAGGATCTGGTCCCTCCCTGTTTGTTCAGGTACCAGACAACTGACATGTTGTCTGAGTGAACAGCAATTACGCCCTGAGGGAGGTAATAGTGAAGGGCTTGAAGGGACAGGAGTACTGCCCTCATTTCTAGGATGTTGATGTGGAGAGAGGTCTCTTCCGGATGCCATTTGCCCTGGACTGACCTGCCCAGGGAATGCCCCCCCCACCCGTCTGGGAGGCGTCCGTGGTCAAAGTGGCCGCCGGAGGAGGAAGAACAAAGGGTCATCCCTGATCCAAATTGGAGGACACTAGCCACCAGCGAAGGTCCCGTCTGCAAGATTCTGTGATCCATATTAGATGATTGAGAGGGAGTTCCTGAAAGGACCACTGAGTTGAAAGAAGCCACTGGAGGATTGTCATGTGTAACCTTGCCAAGGGAACTAGCAGAACTGTGGCAGACATCGATCCCAATAGCTGCATAACCATTCTGGCTGGGGCTTTGGACCTGGGGTGTAAGGCTCGAACCTGATTTTGTATGATCTGAATTCTGTCTGCAGGTAGATAGACCCGCATCTGGTTTGAATCTATCTCTGCCCCTATGAATCTTATTCTTTGAGATGGCCGTAACACAGACTTTGGCCAATTGAAGGTGATTCTGAGGGGAATTGCCCAGTGATGTTGTGGCTTGCAGGCTCCATAGAAGTAGATGCTTGGAGGTGGCAGTTAGAAGCCAGTCGTCTAGGTACGGAAACACCTGGAATCCTAGACTCCTCAAGTGAGCAGTCACTACTGCCAAGCATTTAGTGAACACCCTGGGGGCTGTGGTGGAGACCAAAGGGCAGCGCACGGAACTGAAAATGACTGCCTCCTAGGCTGAAGCGCAAGTGTCTCCTGGACGTTTGATGTATTTTGATATGGTAATACGTATTTTTGAGGTCTATGGAGCACATCCAAACACCTTTCTCCAACAATGGGAGAATGGTTTGTAAAGTGACCATTCGGAACTTGGACTTCTTGACTGAACGGTTTAGGTTGCTTAGGTCCAAAATGGGCCTCAAGTCCCCGGTCTTTTTTGGCACCAAAAAGAATCTTGAGTAAGTCCCTAATCCGATCTGGTCTGCGGGGACCGGTTGGATGGCTCCTTTTTGCAGCAGTTTTGAAATTTCTATGGCTGCGGTATCCCGTTGACTGGGTGGCGGGTCCGGGATTCTTTTGGACTGAGGGGGGGGACAACAGAATGGGATGGAGTAACCTCCGGCGATAATTCGAAGTACCCATCGGTCCTGAGTAATCCCTTCCCAGGCCTTTAGGTGCTTCGAAAAGCGACCCCCGACTGGCTCCGGAGCAGCACAGTCGGGCAATCCCTCAGGGACTATGAAAAGCTGAAGAGCCACGAAAGGACTCGCAGTCTCCAGTGTTGCGGGGGCCTCTGTCGCCTCTGGGACGGCGTCTTCCTGATGAATTTCCCCCTCCTCTGCCTCTGGAGGGGGAACCTTCCTGCTGAGAGGGGTAAGACTTCTGCGATCTCCGGAACCACATCTTCCCTCCTCTTTTAGCCTTGGGATAAGGCCGAACGGGAGTGGAAAATCGTGCCCCTATGGCAGTCAGAGTCTTACCCTCCTGTTCGCAGCAGGTAAGTGTGTCTTTCACCTTGGGCCCAAACAGGGAGGACCCATCAAAGGGGGCGTCGGCGAATGAAGACTTGAAGGCCTCCGCGAAATGACACAGGCGGAGCCAGGCTTGTCTCCATAGAGCAATGCCTGTACCCGCCGCTCTACTCGCCCTTCGCGCATGAAATGAGCCTCATGGACGAGTTCGAAATGGATGACATTGTAGCCAGCTGAGATCCAACCGTCTGGGCCAGCTCCTCAGGCAGGTTACCTAAGAGAGTATCGGATAGCTCCTTAATCAGATCCCTCTGGAATCTCGTAAAATGCGTCAGGTAGTTCAAAGACCTCAGGGTAAAGGCCGCTGAACTTAGAATGCGCTTGCCGTACCGATCCATGCTCCAAGACTCCTTATTAGGAGGATGGACGGACGTAGGAGCCTCTGCTACATCCTGCTGTGTAGCAGATGCCACCACCATAGCATCCACAGCCACACCTTTCATAAGGAACTCTCTATCTGGGGGCGCCGAAAGAAATTTGTTTGGACGAGCGGGCACCAGTTCCACAGAGTCCGGGTGTTCCCACGCCCTTCGACAGATCAAATCCAAGAGCTCGTCGAAGGGCGGAGACACCCAGGAGGTGGAGGGCTGAGCCCCGAAGGCCTTCAGGAACACCGACTCATCAGCAGAGGGAGGCCAGCCGCCTCATTGTTTTAGGGCTTCCAGGATGTCTGCAAAGGAGACATCATCCGAGGACGACTTGGGGGACCCCTCTGCATCATCGAGATCGGTGTCAGATGTCAAAGACTCATCAGGGGAGTCAACGTGCTTCCTCTTGCACGTTTTCTTCCTGGGAGGTTCTTCCGAAGAGGCTTCAGAAGGACCTCCAGGAGGGGGAGAAACCCCAGCGGGGGTAACCTGAGGCCCAGGGGCTCCGCTGTCTGCGGACAGGGGAACTGCCAACGACCCAGTCTCCAAATGTAGGGAAGGAGCTGGGGAAACTGTGGAGGTAGCCAAAGAAGATTTGGCTAGAGCACTCCTCATAGCCCTGAAGGCGGGACCACCAGAATCCTGGGAAGGTCCCCCCTCCATGGCCACGACAGTGGACGGTACTCCCGCCGCACCAAGAGGGAGACTTGGGACCGAAGGTATCAATCCCGAAGCCCCCCCCAGGGCCGAAGGAAGAAGTCCGTGCACTGAACTCCGACCCAGGAGCCGGAGTCGGAGCAAGGGTCGGGCCTGACCCTAACACCTCCACTGGTTCCACCAACACCTGCTCCAATGGTGCTGAAGCTGTTGGAGGAGGAAGTACAGTAAGGGAGTGGACCATTGGCTCCGAAGCCGAATGGGCTGGAGCCGAAACCATCTTTTGGAACACCGGAGACTGGAAAAGTCGAAGGAGCACCCTGTCGATGTCCGAATCAGACATCCTGGAAGATCTCGAGGATACCGATCGGGCCCGAACCGATTTCTCCATCGGCTCCGAAGGGCTCGGGGACCGGCTCCGAAAGGACTCAACAATTATCGGCTCCGAGGAAACCTTCAAGGAAAATTCCCTCGGCGCCGATAAGGACTTCGGCTCCGAGGGGGAAGTGTCTGAGCCGATGACCCTTATCGGCTCCAATATCAGTGGAGCCAATGAGGGTGACCCGCCTCTCGATGCCCCAGACCTCGGCTCCGAAACCAGAGGGGTTGAGGCTGGAGGCATCGAGGCAGACCGTTCCGACCTCGGCTCCGAAGTCCATGGAGCCGATGGAGAAGTCTGCTTTGATTTTTTTGCCGTCGGTTCCGACTGACTGGTCGGAGCCGGCGCTTTCCTCTTCTTAGAAGGAGACAGAGAGGAAGATAAAGCCTCCTCAAAAGAAGGCTTGATTAATCCTTTGAGGATTAATTTGTTTTTCCTCTCCTGGAGGACTCGGGAGGAAAACGCGTGGCATACACTGCACGATTCCTGGAGATGTTTGGCGCCAAGACAATAGATGCACGAGGAGTGGTCGTCCTTTATGGACATTTTGAACCCACACCTCGTGCACTTCTTAAACCCGGAGGGTTTATGTTCCTTAGACATAGTTCTACAAGAAAACACAGCAGTAAGCTTTAAGACACAGGTACAAAGTATGCAGAAACTGGGAATATTTTAAACTGAAAACCTTTTTTTTTTTTTTTTTTTTTTTTTTTTTTTACAAACAGACAGAGAAAGGGAGAAAAACAAGGAGGGTTAAGACCCTCTAACTCAAACGGGTACTTGACCCACACACAACCACTAAAGTAGTTAGTACAGGGGAAGGCCCCTCTAACTTAAACGGAACCTTCTCTGACAGGAAAAATTAAGCTAAACTTAATGAAACAACAAGTAACACACTCGTACACAAAAAATAACCGTTAAAACAGCTTTTGGGTTGAAATGAGTGAACTACTGACAGGAAAAGAGACTATAAATATAGTACTTAGCCCAGCCAATGTTGAGACCACGTCCAAGCTCTGTAAGCGGCAAACGAGATCTGGGGGATTAGTGGTGGTGCATCCTGGGATAAAGATAGCTCAGCCAATTAGAGGCCTCACTCTATAACATAAGCGTGCCGAGTCGGAGCCGAGGGATCGGCTCCGAGCCCATCAGTCAGAATGTAGGTGAGATAGGATCACATAACATCTATCTGTGCAGAAACCATACATGTATTTCCTCACAGTCAACATCAACAACAATCATTTCAACCATGAGATATCCTTAAATTTACAACATATACATATAACACAAAACAAAGATGTAATATATAACATTGTATGCTCCCTCATGGCCATAGCCAAATAGTTGTGCACACAGGCCTGCACTGCCAAAGTCAAACATCCAACTATATCAATAAGGGACTAGTGTTGTTACACTGCTATGGCTTCTAAACAGAATGCCGCTGTTACTGTACTAGCCTCAGATGTGCCTATGCAGGCCTCCCAAGATGGTGTTCCCCACATCTCTTGATGATTCTTCTACTACAAGTTCACCTGCATTCTTGTTAAACTCAGACTTGTGGTGCTTGCGTTAAGAACTGTGTTCTGTAGTCTGTGCACTTAGATAGGTAGGGATTCAGTTCTCACTGCAGTATATGTTTGTGTGTGTGTGTGTGTGTGTGTGTGTGTGTGTGTGTGTGTGTGTGTGTGTGTGTGTGTGTGTGTGTGTGTGTGGGAGTGTGTATCCTACACTGCCTTGTCAAATAGCATGGTTTGCAGCATTTTTGTCCTTGCAAAATCAGCCAGTTGTAACAGCCCTGCAACCTCTTGTCCCCCACAGGGGCCGCTGATGTAATCTACTGTAAGAACACCTGAAGTCCTGTTAAAGTCAGACATGTGCTCGGGAGCATGTGTTAAGTACTGTGTTCTCTAGTCTGTAAATTTAGATAGGTAGGGGGTTCTAATCTCACAGCAGCCAACTTGTGTGTGTGTGAGCTGTTGATGGATGTTATACAGAGCATTTTAAAGCAGCCTATGGCACACTGTCATCTTGTCTTCAATAGACACTGCTGATGTCATCAGCTATATCAGATTACTGGATAAGTATTCATCACAGCAGGCCATGGGCACACTGGCCTTGCAAACAGGTAGCTGTCACATCATCCAATATAAAAGACAACAGTGACATTCATTTTATTGTATGCACAAACATCATGGCATCTCTTTGTAGTGTGATGGACAGGTTGACACATGAGATCACACAGGATCCCCCATGGACTATGGTGTTTGCGGATGATATTGTGATCTATATTGAGAATAGGAAACATGTTTAAGAGACCCTGGAAAGGTGGAGTTATGCTATAAAGATAAGTGTAATGAAGGGCATAAGTACTAAGACAGGATATTTGTGTGTGAATGAGAAGGGTAGAGGAATGATGAGACTGCAGGAAGTTGAAGGTGTGTGATTTTTTAATACTTGGGATCAAAAGTTCAGAGTAGCAGTGAGTGTGGAAGAGAAGTAAAGAAGACTGCATGCAGGATGAGTGGGGTTAGAAGAGTTTCAAGAGTGATTTGTGACAGACGGGTACCAACAACACTGAAAGGGAAGGTCTACGAGATTGTAATGAGAACGCCTATGTTATATGGGTTGGTGACAGTGGCACTGACAAAAAGACAGGAGGGGACAAAGCCAGAGGTGAGATTGTGTTGCTTTGGACATATGTTCAGGAGTGATGCAGGGTATATTGGGAGATGGATGCTAAGTATGGGGCTGGCAGGTAAGAAGAAAAGGGGAAGTCCTAAGATAAGGTTCTTGGATGCCGTGATAGAGTACATGCAGGTGGTTGGTGTGACAGAGAAAGATGTAGAGGAAAGGAGGACCCGGAAGTAGCTGATGGGCTGTGGCAACCCCTGATGGTAGTAGCAAAAATAATAAGAAGGTTAGGATGACATCTATTTTTGGAAAAATCCCACCTGTACATTTATGGAAGGAGTATACAGTAGGAGTATTTATTTGAAGGTTAGCATTTCTGGACTCAGTGTGATCTTAACAGTGTTTACCTGTAGTATCTTCTCTGTTCTGGCTTATGTGAAGAGGCCTTAACACCTCATACATATAGATTGCCAACACACTTATTTTCCAATACATTTGACTGTTGCTATTTAGCAGAGCTGATCCTCAACAGCTCAAACTAGCTGTCATACCTTCTGTTATATAACAAGCAGAAATTAAACCACTTACCTATCAATTACAGAAGTATAGATTCACCTTATGAAGGACCTCCTAATGTACATCCCATAGGTTACTCCCCTGAAAATACCACTCAGATCACATACTCCCCTCCTTTTACATTCTCTATGAAGAGACCAGGTTCGAACTTATCATAATCACCTATCATTTTTCCTCTGTTTCCTCTCCTAGCCTAGTTGACATGATTTCTTTTGACCTAGTGCAGATAATAAAACCACAAACTTCAGCCTAGACCAGTGTAACAATCACAAAAAAATAATAAAAAATACACTGCTGCAGCCAGATACACAAAATTGGCCCAATTTAATGTAAATAGAGCCACAAATTCAGATTGAGTGCTTTCTTCCCTTTAGAATAGGGATTTCATCAAAAACTATCACAACCTAACAAATTTCCCCTTAAATACTGAAATAATTAGTGACATCATGCAATTAACTACATAAAGAGACACATTTCTTATACAAATTAAAATGCAATGTATCGTATATTAAAATTAAACTGCTAAAACTCTATGTTCTTTAATACAACCATGTATAAAACCATAAATATACAAAAATATAGTACTGTATAATAAAAAATATATGTATATAATATTTGTAAAACCTAAACCTTATAAATATGAATTATCTCATGAAAGCTGCTTTTTTGTGTAACAAGGGCTTTATGGAAATCTTATCATTAAGTCCTAAATCTTGACTCGCCTGTGGCTTAATCTGACACCTTACCGCTCTTTCCTCAATGTGACTTCTAAAGTCACCTCCTCTTGGATTTTGCAACACTCTTTCTAATAATGCAAACTCAAATTTTGAAAAAATTAGGGCATACAATAGAAGGCTTGTATAATGCATTATTCATGTTACCAGTGGATATTTGATATGTGTGTTCATATATCCTGTCCCTTAACTGCCTCTCAGTCTTACCTACATAGAAACTGGGACAGGATTTACACAAAGCCAAATACAATTACCCCTATCAAATCTCACCCATGTTTTTAAAGAATTGGCTATAATAACACTCTCCTTTGTACATATATATTTACATTGAGTACAAGTACCACATCTTGTCATATCATACTTTCCCTTATGTTCTGGTACTTCCTCAAAACATGTTTTCAAATTTGTTCCTGTCTTGTATACAAAAGTGGGTTTAGAACCGACTACCGCCCACAATTTCAGATTGTTGCTTAAAATGGCCGAATTGTCTTCTACTATTTTTTACACCTCGTATGCCTTACCACTGTAAGGAACCACAATAGCTCTTTCAAATTCTTTATTTTCTTCCCCTTCACTTTGTTCGTCTTCAGTAATAGTATATGGATTACCTAATAGGGGCTTATATTTCTTTCCGCACTCATTCCTTACATGTTTTACATGATCTAAAATAATTTTAATGGGGTACTCCCTTTCTTTAAATAAGTTGGCTACTTTGAGCAGTTCCTCATCCACGTCTTCCTCGTTGGATGTCATTCTGGCTACCTGAATGAGTTGCCCTTTAATTATACTACTTTTTTGATGTGGGGGATGACTACTGGTGTACTGTAAATAAGAGTTACTAAAAGTGGGTTTCCTAAACACCTTAGATGTAAAAGTATTATTAACCTTTTGAATGCAGGTATCTAGATAGTTTATACCACTGTCTTTGTATTCATATGTAAATCTTAAAAAATCAGTACTTCCATTCAAATACTTGACCAAATCCTGGATCTTATTCTCTGGACTCTTCCATAAAATAAAAATATCATCCATGAGCCTTACATACAAATTCATATATTGAAAAAACTCACTCTTAAAAAACTTATGTTCCCACTCAAGTAGAAATAAATTGGCATATATGGGGGCACAAGAGGCCCCCATAGCTACACCCTTGTATTGTTTAAAATATTCTCCCTTGAATAATATGTAATTGTGGTCCAACACTATGATGAGGAATATGAGTTAACATGTGTAATACCTGCACTGTTAATCCAACCATAAAACAGAATGTTAAGAAGTTGGAATAGCTAATGAACTCCGTAAAGGAGGAGTCAGGTTCAAAAACATCATCCAAGGTTACTACACCCTCCTGAGGGATGGTATAATCAACTTCCAAGTTCAAGTTTCCACAAAGGACATTGACAGCTGTAGTAAGTTACACCCTGATGCCCTGTCTACACATCTGCACAAATGTATACACATAGCTGTGCATGATAGGCTCAAGGACAGATCCTCCAGAAAATACAGCTCATACTGGTGGATGTCTGAAATTACTACATTCTACAGTAAGTGAAAGAAGCTGCTGTTTACAAATGCAACATGTGCAAAACAGTCCTGGAAGGCCAATCCCCTCAGGGCATAAGGCACCTTGAACCCCCCCCCCCCATATAGCAGCTATGCTAATAATTTATAACACATATCCAGGGATAACTGTAAGCCTGTCTTCATTTACATCTGCAAACTAATATATATCACTCAGATGTATTTTCAACTAATTCTGGATGGTATTGCACACGCTCATCCACTGTAAATTCCAAACCTGCTAGCAGTCACAGGTGGCTAAAAAGTGTCCCCCTACCAACACCAAGTTTACTATGTGTGCATCACCACCTCCAAACTGTAGTATCTACAAAGAACACATTATCACTGCTCTCTCCAAGGGTAGGAGTGCAGTCTTCATGAGACCAGATGACATTCTGGGCTGTGTTCTTGATGTACTGCAACAGTGAGCTATTCTACTAGGCACCATATTTAACCACAGTGTGAGTGTTGCTGTTGTCCACATTGAATGGAATACAGTGACCATTTTCCACCAACACAATGGAGGATAGGCAACACACAAGTGAAATTATAGACCTATAACTGTATTCACCATCTACTGTAAGGCAATGGAAACAATTTGCATGCATCTCAGACAAAAGGACATATGTGACCTCCAAGCAAAAGACCTGTTCCAGTTAGCTTTTCTCAAGGGTAGCTTGTGCCTAAAAAACCTGTGGGAATTAAAGACTCTGAGCAGAGACATAGTCAAAGCTGTGCACTGATCTTATCTTGACTTGGCCAAGTCCTTCAACACAATCCAACATTTAGTCTCAATGAGAAACTAATGGAGGTGAATATCACATATTGTGTTATCAGATGGGTTGCAAATGGGATCACAGACAGCAACACTTAGTCAAAGTGGGAGACTTCACCTCAAGCAGAGCCCTGTCACCTGTGTGGTAACTGGCGTGTCAGTGCAGTCTTCCCTATTGTTTGCCATATACTTCTCAAATGTCCAAAACTAAACAGATCATGTGTGGCAAACATCTGTGTGCCGCTAATGACTGCTAACAAAGCCTTGGGTGTTATAACAACTGCACAAACATCCATTACAATACCGTGTGGCAATAAATATTCCTGCTTATTAAAAAATACCCCCAGAGTACAGTATTCCCAAGTTTTGTATCAATATACCTTGGGACACATGTCAACTGCAACCTGTGAGAACTGTGGGCATTCTACATCTTCTAAATTTTAAATAAGGGAGGGTGGCCCAATGGTTAAGGTGTTTACCTTACAAACACAAGGTGCAGGATTTAAGTCTCACAAGGGATAATTGGCTATGCTTAAAATGGCTCGCAAGGGCAGTTAGCCTAGTACTAACCTGTGATGAAGTTTTATGGGAGGGTGGCCTAATGATTAAGGTGCTTGCCTTACAAACGCAAGGTACAGGGTTTGAATCTCACAGGGGATAATTGGCTAGGCTTAAAATGGCTTGCAAGGGCAGTTAGCCTAGTACTAATCTATGAACCTATGAACAATTAGTTATATCTGATTAGGAAAGGCATTACATCGGGACAATTTATGTTATCAATCCCTTATACTCATCCATCATCCTACTTTTGATATGTATTGTCCCAGACACCTGCGACAAGTTGACAGACTTCAGACATTTCTGAGTAAAAACCATCAGAAGGTCTTCAACATGTGTCTTCTGTGGGCAGAATGAAGTATCTGTCACTCTACACAGTATCATATATAGATTTCAGGCAGATTATGTATGCATTACGTGGCTGTCTTTGGCCCAAATTGGATGAATATGCTGCACGTTCTTATGTCATATGGGTCTACATTCACCTTTTCCAAGGACGCCAATGTACACTATGACATACATAGGACATGCTGGAGAGACACATATATCTCTAAAAAGTTTCCAGTCCTCTATTGTAGGGTTAGAATCCATGTCAAGCAGAGCACATCCATTAACCTGTTTAAGCACAGGCTGACTGACTTGATGTGAAGTTATCTGCTGCGGATCCCTGTTGATTCTCCACTGGACATGAGGGGTCCTTTCTACAAGAATCATGGACATGCATTATATCTGCCATTGCATATTATATTGTGATGTATTGGCCACACTGCTAAACACCATCAGGCCAATACCCTTGTCACAGCCTATAAACCTCAGAATCTATGGTGATGTCCATGAAAAAAGCAAAACTTTATACTGTATTACTTTTCTGATGAGATTTGTCTGCGGTACTGACATACAATCCAGAGCTCAGAATCTGATGGGTTGACTTTGGATGTGCGCACATATGTTTGCACTAAACAATCCTTAAAGAGAAGGTTAGTTATATGAATGAGACACATTTCATTGACTGACTTCACAAACCATACAAAAGCATCAGCTAGAAAGTACAGGAATTATTATGCTAGTAACTGGATAAGTGCAATATAACTGACAGGTACAGTTATCAGGCCAACAAAACACATGGAGATATAAAATACATATTAATGTAGGTAGTCACCCTGTGCATCAGACACATAGCTTTAGTAACCCTGAATCCAAATGATAGACAACAGGGATGTGGCACAGTCATCACCACTTGCACAGGGTGGTTTGTGGGGGTGGGGAGGCCTAGGCTGACACAAAAGGTTGATGAGTGTATGTGAGTCATAAAGGGCAGCAGCCAACGTGAAACATGTAAATGTAGAATTCTTGTCAGTAGGTGCTCTCAATGTGACATTTATTCATTCCTTTCTTTTACTGGAGGAAGGATTAAGATTTAGTGCAATGTGTGCAAAACATTAAAATATAGTGAAACTGTTGATTTATTATATATCCCATTTCTGCTGTCTATGTATGTATTTAAAAACATATGCAGCTTTTTTATGTACACAGTACTTGCTACTTAAAAACTGATATTGTGCATGCAATACTACCCTAATCATTTGCTAATGAAGAATTCTTCTTTGAATTGTTTTATACAATTGTGTCAAGTGTATGCATTGCATGTACTTTCAAGTAAGAATGATGCACATTTGACTAATGTTTGTATTTTCAGTACATACATCCTGACAGTTAAGAGAGTATTTTATTTAGTTTTTTATATATATATATATATATATTGTTGTCCAGGTTAAAACCAGTAGGCCAATGGCCTCTTTTCAGGGAAAATCTAAGGTGTATTCATGTGGACTAGAGGAAATATGGCCATGGTACTGGGGAGGTGAGTTAGCACTAACTCAGCAGATTGAGCCTCAGTTTAACATCTCATCTGGAGCGGGACATACTCAGGAGTACAGCACACTGCATTGCAACATTAATTTTGGAACAGAAATCTAACTTCCTGGTATGGAAATAGAACACACAACTTTTGCCAGCAAAGGAAATGGTGCTATGTGTTGAGCTACAGATCTTTCTGGCTTAGGTATGCTACTGCATCTGGACTGGTTGAAGTCCTTAAGGACATAAAAGTGAGGTCTATTTCACCCAGTGCTGCAGGTATTCTGCAATGTGCTTTGAAGTTGTATACAATTTGAATCCATTCTTGCATTATTTGTGCGATGATACATATTCTGATACATGATACTTTCTTCTGTACGGAAAAAAGCAGTTAAAACAACCATCAGCACACAAAAAGCACATTTCTAAAGAATTACAAATGAATGTGTTGTTGATGATGAGAAGATAATATTACCCACAAGCGTACTGTTTTCTTTAGCTTTGACTTCATTAAGATGAGATTCTTTGATAACTGAGGAGTGCCGTAATGTTAGAACAAATATTTTTACACTTTGAACTGATTTTCAATTCCAATCTGTTCAAGATATGCACTCCTTCCCCTCCCCCAGCATATAAGCTATAGGATGTAGTGTCTTGCACAATGTCAGAACATGGTTCTCAACTGTTTTCGGTGGCAGTGTTAAACCTGTTACTCTATACACATTTTCAGTCACACTACACTAAATAAAGTAACTCATAATGGTGATTTTCTGACCCTTTCACAGTTATCTTTATGTTCACTAGAACTCTGAATTTTGCTCTAATTCAATGGCATGCTTCTGAATCATGTTTTCCTTCATTCTCTTCATTCAATTTTTTCATTCATTTGGGTCACGGAGGAACAACAACCGATCCCTGCACTCAGTTGACATAAGGCAGAGAAACAAATCCTGAATGGAATGCCAGCTTACCAAAGGATGTATTCTTATACTTTCAAACACATGCCATGCATTGGAAGACTGACTCAGCGCAGACCTCTCAAATGTCCCTATTTTGGAGGAACATTCCTTATTTTCCAGCATGATTTAGGATGTCCGAATTTTTGGAAGTATGTCCCTATTTTCAGGCTTGATTTATACTTTCACACAATTTTCTGAATCCCCTTCATAACGTGATTTTTGAAGCTATCTAGTATGCAGAAAACCACACTATATGATGAACATGCTAGGTGCAACAATAATTTAAAGAAAAAGTACACACATCATACAACTCACTTTTTCTAAACCAAAAATAATTGACCTTGTATTTTGTGATACAGTTAAAGTCTACAGATTTTTCACTATCTCTTTGATAATGTACTTACATTTCTATATTTTTTTTTATCATCCGCTTGTTTTTTAAATATGTGTTTTTGAGAAGCATCCTGAATTACAACCAAAAGCAGGAAAAGTTATGTACTCTTTGGTATTAATATTTTATGCTAATTAGATGTCCAGATTTTTAGTTGGATGTTCCCATTTTCAAGGGTCTTTGTTCCGATTTTCAATGTCTGCAGGCTGAGAAGAAGGACAGTGCAGCTTCTGCATAGGTTTGTGAATTAGACAGTACCTAGCAAAAACACACATGAATATAATATGAAAATGCATACTCCACACAGAAGATACACTACCCAAGAATCAAACTAGAAAAGTAGAAAAGGAGAAAACCACTCTGAATGATCACTCAGTATTAGCTGATGAGCCACTGTGTTGCCTGATTCATATATGTTTTACAAATGAGCATGACGTCATTTTAGCTTCTTCGAAGAATGAGTCCTTTCTGTGAAGCAAATGCCTCGAGTATGAGAAGAGGCTGAGGTACTAGACTGCTGGCCAGGCATGAACAGATACTAAAGTTCTCTTAATGCCTGTTAGGAGAACAGCTGCATTTTTGCTTTCTTTCCAGCTAACCCCAGCCCCAGTGTAGGCAGTAAGCACTGTGATGTACAGAGCTG
Organism: Protopterus annectens; assembly: GCF_019279795.1. NCBI lineage: Eukaryota > Metazoa > Chordata > Ceratodontiformes > Protopteridae > Protopterus > Protopterus annectens. Next base: position 48,452,638 of record NC_056736.1, read on the forward strand.
ACAAATGGTGACAGCAGTCTGTGGCAACAAGTACTGTATAGAGCAGTGCTGAAACATCATAACAGTGTTCCGCTTTCAGAGCAGTATGCATATAATTTTAATATAAGCAATGCGACAGACTGGGGAAAACACAAGAGAAACCCGCATTTGTTATGATGAAGAGTACAAGCCATTGCCCTGATATTATGGCTTTCTAGGGACACAGAATAGTAATTATAAGCTCATGAATCAATAAGTGAGGAACAGAGGAATCAAACCAGGTTTCGAATTAACCATGTACAAAACTTTTAATTCTCATTTTTCTATCCTTAGAATTATTAATGTTAACCAAGGAGGTAATCATAACAAAAAAAAAAATCTGTGAAATGTATCCCATAGAATAAGAATCTGTTTTCAATCAGAAGATTAAGACCCTGCTATAAGATGTTTAAGTAACATCATTATTTTTTGTGGTCATTTGTTCTGTATCTGCCCCTTTAAATGGATTCATGTGCATACTTTGCAAACTAAAAATATTTGCTATACATAGGAGCCACACTAACAGCAGACATTCTTGAACATTTTATTGAGTGAACTGGGCAAGTTTTTTTTTTTTTTTTTTGCACTGCAAGCAAATATTAAAAGAATACCCAGAAGATTCAATAAAGCCTACATGGAACACAATGTGCACACAATAGTGCACTGTTTGTATTCAGTACGTGGCACGAAATGTGTGTAGAGTTGCACAAACACAAAAACTATGGCATACTAAATGCGGCATAAGCAACTGAATTGTATGCAAATCAACCAATCCAAAATGGAAGAGCTATTCAACAAGTTATAAAGCAGTCATGTAGACCCAGTGTAGGTTTTCCCTGTGAATTCCAAAACCTGCTCAAATACAGCCACGGAAGCTAGTCTACACAGAAACAATGTTAGGGGATGCTTTTGCTCTTATGCGTGTGTATCTACAAGAGGCTCAAGTCTGTCCAGCTGCTGCTAATGCTAATAGACCTCAACAGTCTGCATAATGTGGAAATTGCAAAGTGCTAGACACAAACCACAGGAACTCTGCAACCTCTGTCGTCCTCAACTGAGAGCAAGGCAAACCAAGGAGAACCAATACCGGTAGAGACTAATGTATGAGTAGCAATTAGAAAATTAGCTACAAGAACCTTCCAGAGAGCAACAGGGGACAAGCTGGGGGTGATAAAGGCATCAATATCCAAGATACTACATCGATTCCTGAATGAATGCTATGTTACAACATGCCAGTGACTACATATATTTTCCTCATACACCTGAGATCAGAACCGCAGCTATGAAGGAGTTTTACCCTGTAGTACACTGCTCTGAAGTCCTGGGTGGCATAGACTGTACACATGTCAAAATCAAAGGAACAGTCAAAGAAAACGGAAGGGTGTACACAAATAGAAAGGGCTTCCACTTCATTAACTGCCAGGTCATGTGTAATGCTAAGGGAATCATCTTGAATTTGTGTGCTGGCAACCCAGGCAATTACCATGACTCACATATGTGGCACAACTCTCAGCTGTAGCAGATGTTTTCTAGGGGGTGTATCTCACAGGGTCATTTACTGGGGGGTGCAGGTTAAGCACCGATCACACCCCTCACAAAGGCACACACACCATCTGATGAACGCTATAATGAGGCACACGCTCAAACAAGAACTAACATAGAGTGTGTATTTGGGCTGCTGAAATCACAGTTCTAGTATCTAGATACAATTAGAGATAGCCCTGCAGTGCAATCCCTGTACATGTGCTGAAACTTTTACCATCTGTGCCATGCTTCACAATATTTTTCTGAGAAAACAGCTTCAGCAGGAAGACCAAGGAGAAGGGCCACACATCCCAACATCACTGGTAAGGTCACCGCAGCCACATGCCGATGATGAGTCAGAGGGGGAACCACCAGCTGCTGTGGTTGTAGGCAGGTGTAGGCATGCACAATATGCCCTCACACTGACCAAGAGGTAATGGATAGCAAACATGCTCACCACCTAAGAAGGCTAAAACCTTAATCCTATGCACATACATACAGTAATATCGAAGCCAGGTAATGCTCACAACCTTTACTTGCCCATGTAACAGCTGCGTACTGCTAGCATCAGGTACAGTCACCCCAAATTAAAATTCTTGAAACTGCCAGACTTCCAAGGTAAATGTTGAATCTGGAATAGAAAAATAAATGTCAAAGAATGAAAATGAATGGAATATACTTGCGTACTGTTACATTTCAAGGTAAGTAAGTATAAGGTGGGTGATTTTTACAACAATGACAACAATATGTGAAGGCACTGACTTATGTCAATACATGTGTCCTCTATCAACTACTAGGCCACATGCATCAAGGATTCGCACAATCATTCCTCTCAAATGTACAAATTTTCACAGAATGTCCACAGTTTGGCCTCATACTTTTGTACTGGCAAATCATTAAAGACTGAAGTTAGAAAATAATAACACACATTTTAGTTTCAGATTTCATGTCCCTGATAAGAATCATACGGTAATGCAAAACCTGTTATTCTATCAATTTTCTGAGTTTGTATGACCAAAATATTTTAAAAAATCTTCTTACTGTTGGGCCTTTGTCCCACTTTTGTCTAGCTTTGCTTTTCTAAGAGGTTGAGAGGGATGTACACATTACAAAAACCTGTAAGAAAGCATTACAATTTGTAAAACATCATCACAAACAGATATACTACACACTAAATCAGCTATGCATCCTGAGCATTAGACAAAAGACTTGTGTATATATGAATCGAAACGATAGAAAACAAGGATGTAGCACAGTTATCATCATTTGCACAGGTTTTTTTTTTGTGTGTGTGTGTGTGTGTGTGTGTGTATGTGTGTGTGTGTGTGTGTGTGTGTGTGTGTGTGTGTGTGTGTGTGTGTGTGTGTGTGGTGGTGGGAGGCAGGAGGTCAAAGCTGGCAAAAAAGGTAGTGAGTGCATGTGAGTAAGAAAGACAGACAGGCAGACATTTGGATAAAGTATCAAATGGCCACTGAGACAGAATGAACTGTAAGCCTCACGACTGACTCATGTAACTTTGTGTGTGCGTGTGTATGCGTGTGTGTGGTGGGAGGCAGGATGCCAAGGCTGGAACAAAAAGTAGTGAGTGCGTGTGAGTAAGAAAGACAGACAGGCAGACATTTGGATAAAGTATCAAATGGCCACTGAGAAAGAATGAGCTGTAAGCCTCAAGACTGACCCATGTAACTATGTGTGTGTGTGTGTGTGTGTGTGTGTGTGTGTGTGTGTGTGTGTGTGTGTGTGTGTGTGTGTGTGTGTGTGTTTGTATGGGCACTCAAGGTGAAATTGGTGTGTGAGTGTCTGCAAGATCACAGCCAAGCTATGTGCTAGCTCTGCATCCTAGTATGTCAGATAGGTATCAGCCGTGCATGGTAGAGGTGACAGTTCATCGTCATCATCCCAGACCACAAGAACTATCTCTGCCAGAAGTTAAACTGTCGCATCCATGCCCATGTTCAGATGCACTGCCGCTACATGAATGTGACTGATGTCTGCTGGATGAGCGCTCCTCATGAGTGTGCCTAGGACCATGACTTCATTTCCTACTACATATAGTCATGGGCACCTCAACCACTGATGGAGCAGTGGAAGTAGTGCCACTATGGGAGCATGATGGGCACAGCCACATCGGCTAACATCAGATGATGTGGCTGACCTACGTCCATGTGGATGGCATCCTTCTCCCCGCAGATGTTTCATCACAGACACAGCCAATTCCAACATGTCATTTATCTGATCCACTGAATCAGCAACACGGTACAGGCAGTCATGCATGTCAGTCTGTGCCACATCTGCAACCCTAAGCATTTCCTCAGAGATCCTATTGAAACATGCCTGTGCCTCCATGATGGACCTAAATATACATTGAGTGGCACAGAAAGACACACCAGGATCAGGTGGTGGGTGGACAGCAGGCCTTCTCCAAGCACCCATAACAACCCTCCTGCATGACACTTCACCCACACTTTGGCTATGGCTAGAGTCAACAGGCACTGAAGTCACAGAAACCACACTTCCATGAACAAGTGTCCCACCCTTCACTTGTCCAATATCTGAGGGCTCACTGGAATAGGTATCTATAGGCCTACTAGCTGTGTTAGATGGAAATACAGGGGATGGCTGAATGTCAACCTCAATGTCAGATTCAACTTCTGCACCCCCCTGGCTGTGCCTCTGTTTGGTCACCATCATCATCAGATTCTGCCAATACTCTGATGTCAGGTGGTAAAAGTCCTACACTTCCACTGTCAGGATCACATGTGATAATAAGCAACAAACACAGGAAATAAATTAATACTTGCACTACAATTTCATACAAGCTAACAGACTAACACTGGTTCTGCTATCACAAACTGTACAGCAAAATGCACACACTCCTGAAATCCACCTCACACATATGAATAACTGCATATTTATGTCAAATGCTCATCAGTACTGAAGTAAAATGTTTGGCTTACCATGTGCAGATGACTTCACACTTACAAGGGAGGATGGTCTTGGAAGAAGTTGAGCAAAAGGTAAGGACACCCTCATCACAATATCAATAACACAAGGGGACCAATTTGTTTGCCTTTATATGTCCATTAACAATACATTTAACTGAAACTTGGCTGACACGTTCTCCCCAAGCCCATGTGTAATGAACCAGAATGTGTTGTTAGCTGTGTCGATCTATAAATAGGATCCTCCTCAAAAATTTTGTTAAACCAACTTAACTGTTACTTTCAATATTTTACTATAGAAGAAATTGTTAAAAATTGACATATGTAAGCTTACCTGGAAGCTCCTCTTGGGACATACTTATCTACTCTGAAACAGCAGCACCAGCATCAATCACATGCTGTTTTGCAATTTTCACCTAGCTCTCTGGATCCCTGACAGTGGACAGAAACTCTTCATTTATTGTCAATTTTGGATCTTTAGCAGCCCCTCCCCCACTAGCCAGCTATCCATGGGCCACTGCAGCTGCTCTCATCCAGGCTGATAAAATCATATCAGTGGCACTACAATGCACCTAATCATACATCCTGCTGCACCCCTCTAAAGCACTGACGTTCACTAGCTGGTTCCAAATCTGCATTCTGCCAGACATAGCCCCACATCCTCTCTCAAGTAGAAAGGCACAATGTCATCTAAATGCTTGGACAATTACATCATTCTCAGATTCACTAAAGGGGGGTCTGCAGGGATTTGGATGCTTGGGTGTCATAATCCTAGATGACATAAAACAAAAAAGAAGGATGCCACACATAGATATCACATAAGTAAAAGTCCCACTTATATATATGGGTATTATTAGTGTTTCAATAATACCCAGTGGAGAAACAAAAAACTTCAGGCATTAAAATATAAAATGTTATGTGGTTGCAACATATCACAGTAACACACAAACTAAGGTTTGATCCAAAGTAAGGATGAGCAAGAGCAAACCTCTTTAGAAAAAGTTTTTTTTTTGGTTCTGGCAGCATACAAATGGTACTTGACTCCGAATCCCTAAAACAACAGGCAAATGACAGTTTGTGCATTTATACATCAGTCAGTTATAATAAGTGCTTTCCAAAAAATTCTCACAAACTGTGTACACATTTACCAAAACAAAGTCATTTTTAAACAATTGTCAGTCACCTCTACCTGTGCCCAGTACTCCCCTAGAGGTGTCTATGGGCCATCTTAGAAGGCTAACACTCCTGTATCATTGACTATATAGGAGATTTACATTTCACTAAAATAACATAGAAGAGTGTAAGAGAAACAGTTGCAACAATAACACTTGTGATGAAAGTAAATAATGCTGTGTATTTGAGAAAACAAAATGCCATGACAAAAATGCCTATGCCATCAGTAAACTTCTAAAAAGTATATACAGATAAAAGTATATATGTATATATATATATATATATATATATATATATATATATATATATATATACATATATATATAGGTCTACTTCTAATCTGTGAAAGCTCATTTCTTTGAAGATTAGAAAGCAGACACCCACTTTCACAAAAGTGCACTTTTGTGAATGTCATTTAACTGAATCATTTTACTTAGGAGATATGGAAATATATCATTTTCTCCACTGTAGTGCAATCTAGGAGTTAGTATGTATAATTATCGGAGGTGTGCTGGCAAAGTAGAATATATTTTTGCAAGGGGAAAGCCTCCCCCTGCACCCACCATGTGGGGGGCTGTACCCCACACACCCCTGCTACTTAAATATACTAAATTCAACATCGCACTACAGTAAGGAAAAGGATACATTTCCTTATCTCCACTGTACTGTGATTCTGTTAACTGATGTGAGTCGGTTAACTGATGTTCGTTAAAGTATACTTTGGCTTAAGTGCATTTTTGTGAAAGTGGGTGTCTGCTTTCTAATCTTCTAAGAAATGAGTTTTTGATGATTAGAAGTATATATATATATATATATATATATATATATATATGTGTGTGTGTGTGTGTGTGTGTGTGTGTGTGTGTGAATTTTATTCTAGTAACATGTGAGTATAATTAGTATGTAATTGAACAATTCAGCAATACCATATCAAGATCAGTAGTCTTCTGTGCAGATCTATCCAAAGTAATAGCAATCTTCTTCTGAGTTGTCCACATACACAACTCTCCTCACCTTCAGTTTCCCTAGCTACATGGTTACCTTTTTATAGTGTAGATTCAGACCTGTGAACATAGTAAAGATGCAAATAAGGTGTGAACTCATTAGAACTGCTGAATCCCTAAATCTTTGCTCCATTTAGCAGATGTAAACATAGTGCAGGCACTGCCTCAGTATTAGTTGCTAATGGATTGCAATGGTGAATGATTACAGGTAGGAAAAAGCAACACACAACAGAAATTCAGACTCCATTGCCAACAGTGGATGTGTCAATCAGGTTAAACTTTCAAAGTGTAGAAGTAATTGTATCAAGGTTTTAAATGTAAGTAAGCAACACACACTTTTCAGTTTCTGTTCATTAATATTCAAACTCTTCTGCCTTTGTTGAAAGCTGTATATTATTGCAATTAAATATTCTTAAACATTTTAATGACAATGATACAAAATGCCTTATAGACTGCATGTCTGAGATTAATGCTCATATAAGAGAAGAATGAACACAATACAACTAGAAAATAGAGCTGCATTGCTGCAAACAATTCGCATAAATGGTTATGTGATCAGTCATTGCACTAAATCTGTAATTAACACGTGTACAAGCAACTGAGAGTGCACAAGTGTTTTATGTCTTGTTAATACCCTAGATGAAATTGGACTTGCTTTTATGCACAATAGTTTACACTACTGCTGCAACACTGTTTCTATGGCAGAGGGATAAAACATCCATACTATGTATTGTAGGTTCATTGGTGTGATGGTTCAAATCCAGAGATGTGTAAAAATCTTTAATTTGTGCTAAAATTTATTTTGTAATTTATTTTGTAATGTCTTTTATGTTTTTTTTTAATATTGCTATTTGTGTAGTGTGCAGCTTTGCTTAAACATAATGAAATGGATAAATCACATAAATGTCATGTAAGGCACTTTTGTAATAAAGACTGCATAAATTACACCGGTGAATAAAGTGTGTGTAACACACCTGGTAAACAGAATGAACCACACAGTGCATTCTATCTGTAGATCTCAGTTCAAGTCACGCATTTGTCTTTTAAAGATAAAGTCTAATAAACACTGCTTAAAAAGATAAAACACGGTAAGCTTTGCCTGTCATGTATGGACATCACTTACCTTCCTGCAAACCTGTTCTAATACATTGTTGCATCTTTTGCTTACCATTGGGCAAGTCTGCTAAGTGGCATTGCGTGACTGTCAGCAATCTTACACAATGCCTGGATGTCCAGAACACCGGCAGACAGGAAGCAGACTGTAGACAATTTCAAAATGGATACATTACATCTTGTAGGGCTGCCAACACACAAAGTGGCATTGCATGGTGATCAGCACACATACAGAGCAACAAATGTGAAAATATACATCCCCTGCCTTGTTGTTCCTTTAGCAGCAGTTGTAAGCTAAGGGTTACAGTATATATCAGTTTAGGTTCTAATCCAACTAAGTCAAACTATTCTTACTGATGTTCCACTCTACTTTATAGAAAAATTAACAGTATAAAACTACTCACACATACGAATAACTATATAAGTTGCAATGAGCATACACAGGACATCAGAAATATATTGCATGTGTAACTGAGGGTATCAGTACAGTTATGGTTGTTCAATTACACAATTACAGAACCAGAGTACTGCTTCTCCATTCACTTTTATAAAATGTGAAACAATGTAAATATAATTATAAATAAAAATAAGTACTGGCAGTACTGTTGCTCATATGAATTATATGTGTGACTAAGGGTATACTGGCAATTATGTTTCTGCAATTATAATTGTCTTTTCTGGTCTTGGATGGACTTCAGACTTCAATGATTCTCATGCACACATGAATGTATAAACGAGACCTTGTTAAGCCACACACATATATGGCTAACCCCTCACTCTGTGATATGTATTTTTATATAATTAATGAATATGCATGACAAACACTTCTTCTATGGCAAGGATGAAAAATCACCTATGTGGAAGACTACCATTTGTCTGTGTTGCATAGGTTTGATTCCTGCATTGTACAAATTAATTTTATCAGTGTGGAAAACCACACAAAAATGTGTCAGGTCATATAATTTATACACCCAATACATGTTTGCAAAGTTAAATCAAATAGCAGGAACAGCAGCAACCAGCCCATAAAATAATGGTAACTGTCAAATTAACTTTCCTATTTCAAAAACTGCTTTCCTCTCTGTTTGGCACTGTTATGCTCTGCTTAATATCAAGCAAACTCAGTTGGCATGGTTGTTGAGGTTTGTACACTAGCATTAAATGCAATAACATGAATTGGTGGGAAAATTCTCTTAACTGTTGTTTGCCCTGAATGGGCATGTCTGGAGGTAGAAGGGAAAGTGTCCAATTTAGGGCTCAAAGGTGGGGTGTTGAGGAGTCCAGATTTGTTGCTGAACTCCATGTAAAGTACCACCACCAAAAGTTGCTGTAGGGGCATTTTACTGTGTCTCAGTACAAATCTGAGGTTTGCAATAATCTGACCCAGACTGTCTCTAGTGTGACTGGTATTCTATGCACGGAAGAGTAGTGCAAGAACCACTTTAATCACCTCAAAAGGTGCAAGCAAGATACACTCAACCCATGGCTGGATGAGTTTAGGACTGCTGATATCCCACAGTTGAGTAAGTATGCAGATAAAGAGAATTTAATTTAGATAGAAAGATGCATATAGGCAAGACTGGTATGCTTGATGCTCTTCTCTTGTTCTCTCCTTTTAATTCTACAGACAATTTGGAGATAATGGTGCACAGGGAAGCCAATACTGAGCATTTAGAAAGACTAAGGGAACCAAGGAGTATGTATGCAGCACAACATAACTATTATTTTATCTAATTTATTGCTCTTCTATACAGTAGTAGCAAATTAAACAGATATATCTTAACTGTAAAATCAAGCACGCATGCTTCAGTCTGTTGCACAAGCCAACTGTAGGAGTCACTTGTAATCCTGTAGTCAGACATTGTGGGTTCAAATACCACAAGTAATAAATATATAGTAAAATCATTTAAAATTATTACATAATTTCAACAGAAGTGGCATACATGGCATTATCTTAACTTAATCTATAGTATTTGATCAAGCATATATCCAATATATGCATATTGTAAGGATTACTTGGAGCAATCATCAGTTATAGTTTGTAGTTGTAAATGTAAAAGTAGAAATAAATTATTTATATTGTACTAATTTATTGAATGTCACATATGATGGTACTAATTATCTCTTTTTTTATCTTATCCAAACACTTATCTCTCTTTGTGTGGTCACAATATTTTGATGTCATCAATTTCTGACAACTCACAAAATGCTTTACAGCACAGGGAAATAGGGCAGCCCACTAGGATCAGCCTGACCCAACTACAGCAGCTCCTGCACAGTCTGCAACACATCTGGGATGCAACATGGCAGTACAACCTCTGCTGTCCCTGCAGCACATGGGCCCCCCACATCAGGTAGCATTACCCAGGCAGCTAGTGCAAAGTTACCCTTCATGAGTATTGGCAGAGGTGGGATTTTGTCACCCACCTAGAGATCCCAGGCTTGGTGCATAAAGTTGTGGAGAGCACCATTGGTGCATGTCTCCTACTAAATGGGCAGGATGCTGTCTATTATGGAACATAAACAAAGACATCAAGCACTCCAGCAGCCAATGGAGTAAGGGGACAGTGATGACAGTTCTGCAGGTAAGAACTAGATTCTCATTGTCCCCATGTTTGATGGGCATAGGCATCTGATGTCCACTCCCTATACCGGATTATGGTGTCCCCCAACCTTTTGTGTCCCTCACCATCCCTGTGTCTTGTCTTTTTTGTCCTGTTTGTCTGCATTCACTTCCCCACCTACCCTACATACCTGACTCAGAAATACCTACGTCCCTTACCCAATATTTCTCTCTTACTGAAATAAAAAAATCCTAAATGGGCACATGTCCAAACAAAAAAATATCATCCCATGCATAACTCTCCATTTTACATGTGTCTTCTTGACACACTTGATTCTGTCCAGTTGGCTATATAACATTATTCTGTTGTTCTCATGCCTTTTTGTTCAGGTGATAGTTCAAATTCAGCCAATATTCTATACATATTTTCATTTACACTATTAAGGAAGTGGATAGCTATGTTATTTTTCCTACCTCCCTTCTATACATTCCTATATTGCTTTCCCTTTTTTCTTCCTCCTGCTTGCTCCCATTTCACCACTTTCTTATCTACCACATTTTAACACCTTTAATCTGGTCAAAAGATCACACACCAGACACATGGCAGAAATGGCCCCTAATGAAGCCCTTCACTTTTTGCTACTGTGTTTGCACTGAGTTTTGCATCTCATTAATGCCAAGCAGTGGTGAATGGCTTTGCCTGTCCTATGGCATGGTGCAGTTATCTCTGCTCATTGCTGCTTAAACCCACTGGGCTAAGGATACACAAAGTTAAAGTAGTATAGAATTATTTAATCATGTTATGAGTGCATATTTAAAATTATTAGATACAGCTGGATGCGAACCTTATATTATCTGGTTTCAAAATTAATATCTCAGTCCACTTGCTTCTGCAGCCACAGAGTCGGCTATGGAGCAAGTGTTTTTCTTATACTCATTACTATCGAAAGTGCTGATTGCCACGCATCTCCACTTAATGGGTTTGCATGGAGTAAAGCAAACCAATAGAACACTCTTATATTTTATCAATGAAACAGAAGCCCACATTTTCTCATTGCTTAACTACACACAAATGGAGAAAGCAGTATAAATACTTTTTTAAGGTTAGACAAATTAGAAAACAACATTTCCAATATGAGCTATTTATGAGCAACATAGTATCTGTTAGATGTGTCTACCACAGCTAATATGGATAAGTACTTCTTAAGTTCAAGAAGGAGTCCTTAAATGTGCATCTCACATATGCAAACCCATTTCTATCGATCGCACAAACCCACTGCTCGGCTATGGAAAGTTTATATTAGTATGCATTACTTATCTTTGCTGCCACTTAGTTTTCAGCTCATTCAAGTACATGTAAAAACACAAAAGGAAGGCAAGTTTTAAGGAAAACCACATATTTGCATTTTAGTTATGTGTTACCTGCACCTATGCACTTGAAACTTGGTCTCTCAGTACTTGTTCCTGAATATATCTACACTATAGAAATAAATAAAAAAATACTTCCTTACATACCATGTACATCTTTACATTAACAATACACATTTAGATTGTCTAATACTTGTGGTATTGTGGACAGCTGCGTGCATATAATTTGTAAATCTGTCTCTTAAAGTATACCTGCACATTGGAAACACAACAGCAAATACTACACTTTGCACATTTATAAATCTAGTAATATGCAAGACTTTAATATTTTGACAGTCATACATGGCTAGCCATCCATTTCATATAGGCCTCCAACATCTTCTCTCAAACATACATTGATGATGTTATCCACTACAAATTGTTCTGCAGCATTATAAAAGTCAGACTTGTACCATGATGTTTGCAGTAAGTACTGAGTTCTGTAGCTGCTGTATCTGTTTAGGCAGGGGTTCTAATCTCAATGTTGTCAATGTGTATGTCCACTCAAAAGAGTGTAACTGTTTGTCCTGTAGTCATCAGTACAATCCCATGGCATACATGTATTTTGACAGTTGTACATGCCTGCACATCAGTTTAATTCAGGCCTCACAACATCCCCTCTCAAGCGTCCAATGATGATGTCATCCACTATTGTTCTGCATCATTACAAAAGTCCACCTTGTGTTGTGTGCTTGCATTAAATACTAAGTTCTCTAGTTTGGTGTACTTATGCAGGTGTTCTGTTCTCACTGCAGTCACTTAGGGAGTGTGTGTGTTCAGTTGATTGACATTTGAGTGACTATTTTACACTAGCATGTAGGACACTGCTATTACCATCCTCTTCTCACCAGACACTGCTGATGTCATCAGTTATAAAGTTCTGTTGGACACTATAAAAGCCCATCTTGTGTTGTGGTGCATGCATTAAGCACTGTGCTTTGTAAGTAGTTAGGTAGGAGTTTCTATTCTCACTGCAGTCAACTGTATGTGCAATCAACAATCTCTATGATGATAATTTTAGAACTATATTTGCGACCATAGCTATGTCAAAGCCTCCTCCGAACATCTCATTGTAGCATACAATGATGATAGCCATACCGTAAAACATGTACTTTGACACTATTCAAGACAAACCTATGATGTGCCAGTAGCAATAACTATTGTGTTTGCAAGCTATTTCATCTACACACATAGGGGTTCTAGTCTGACACCAGGCAACTTGCTTGTTTATATGTACACCTACCACTTTTCAAACAATTTTACACAGGGATGTGACTCTGCATGCATGTCCTACACTCCTCCCAACATGTTCTCCTTAGCATACAGTGATTCTATCATGCTGTATAAAGTGCAACATGACAATGTTACAGTCAGATGTGTGGTGTTACTACTGTGATATTGCATGTCATTCATATCCTATACCTACACAACTACAATGTTCCAATCAAACCCAATCTATTGCTGTGTATGAGTGGTTGGTGATACATTATGATCATTGTTTGATCTTTGGAATCACTCTTCGTTTCACTACCACTAGGGGAACCTTTCATGTAGCCCCATGTATCCACCATACTCCTTTTTCCTCTTGCCACATGACATCCTTCTTGCAGAGGAGTAGAGGATGTCCTCATGTCAAATATGCATACCTATATCATGAAGTAGAGTAATTTCATGAGCATCTGCAAGCCATTTTCATACCATTGCATGTGTGATTGCTAACTCTGTCATGGTGTGGTACAGATGAACCATATGGACAGTGGCAGGATGTAATGCAATCCAACAAATGTGCATATGCATACAATAGTCTTACTATCTTTCACAATATAAATGTAGGGATTTTTTACATGCTATAATAATTACTAGGATTTCATGTGATGTTGGCCATTAACCTAATAATGTCCTATGAGCATATGAACAGTTGACATGTTAATGTTGCTGCCATTGCCTTGTGCTATATTGAGGAGAGAATGAACAGTATGGCTTCAAGAGGGTATTGCAATCTGTGATGTGAGCTAATGTACTGATAGCCATTGCTGCCATTACATTACATGCTCCTTCTATAACAGCTGTAGTAATATGCCTCCTGAGAACATGGTATGATACACTTGTATGTATATTGTCGGCTTATTAGGGCATGTGTTGTTGTAGTGGAGCAAATCACCCTTCTACACAGTTCACATTCTGCCATTACAGTGACACTTGCAGTATGGCCCATGTGTGCATGTGCCTACATACCATCATTAAATGTTCTGTGACTGACATCAATATGAATTCATACTGATTACATGGTCACATAAGTCTTGTCTCATATATGTTATGCTGTGATATATACAACCCGTGTATCACATGTTTTTATTAAATTATCACTTGTGACATAGGCAAATTTACATTCAGATAAAAGTAATCAAACTATATTAACATAAACATTATACTTCACATATATTGCTATATACCATATAACTTAAGGAATATTACATAAATTATTCAATTCCTGGCTTTTTTTTAACCAAGGATCACCTTTATTAAACCGTCAGTTACTACATAGGCAATCATACATTTATATAAATGAAAACAAACCACACCAACAAAATCCTAGTCAAAGCATTTTACCTCACAGACCATAGTGTCACACTCCCAGTTGCAAACATTATACATCACTTTTAATCTATTGAATCTTTCTCACTCAAACATTACAGAGCTCATTTAAGTCCTGCAGCCTTTTAGACCTCATTCCTCTCTTGTATGTAATGTTCCCACAATTCCCATTTTTTTCCTATGCAGTTTGTTCCTACACTTTTCTAAAAATCTCAGTTCCAGTTGTTTTATCTATGTTACTATATTCACTGCTTCCAGTATAGTTGGTTTAGATTTTGATTTCCAGTTTCTAGTAATTGCCTTTTTTGGCAGCCACCATTATTAGATACAGCAAGACCTTACCATGTCTAGGCAATTCAGATTCTGTATCATAGCTCAGAAAAATCATCTCCCTTATCAGATCAATCTGCCCACAAAACCAAAAAGAGACACTAGAGTGCTGTGGTACATTTTGAAACAGTTTCAGATCATTTTGGGATACAAAATTAATGAAGCTAAAACAAAGGCAATAGCAATAAATTATGTATCCACACATGAACTGGTTCAGGAATACCCATATTTATGAGGACATGATAAAATGAAATGTGTAGGACTATGGATTAAACATGATACTAGTGTGGCAGCTAAGGATGTGTGGGAAGAGACTAAACAAAAGATAATACAAAAAAAATTGAGAAAATGGAAGCTTTGTTATATGGATATGGGCAGTAAGCTTTAAGCAGTTAAACTGTTTTAGTCCCTTTAGTCTTATACACAGGTCAGGCATATTTTTATCAACCAGAGGATAAGTCATGTGTAGCAATTAATAAAGAACTGAAGGACTTTATCTGGGAGGGGAAGATGGCAAGAGTCAAATGGGATAAACTGATTCTTCCAGTAGAACAGGGAAAATTGGGATTATCCAATCTGAAGGGGTATTTCAGAGCTACACAGTTAAGACTCCTATACATAGTGCAAGTGACGCCTGACAAATCTGATATGTAAGCCTATGGAGTGCATCTTCATATACCTAATTAACAAGGATATAGGGAATCTCCAAACTCTGGATCCCACACAATTTGGTTTTGTGAAGGGTAGATCATGCCTACTCAACCTGGTTGACTTCTTTGAGTCAGTCACCAGAGCTGTGGATGAGGGTGTTATGGGACAAGACCAGCTTAGTAAAAATGTATATTATTTTCAGTTTATTAATAATGCTATAATATGATTGTTAAAAAAAAAAACAAATACAATTTGTCTGCAGGGCTGGGAAAAATACAGCTTCATAACCTAGAGTATTACTGTTCATTTCAAACTGCATTCTTTTAGTATGTAATAAGAGAGAATAATACATGTTGCATGAAGTGAGGCATGTAGTTATTACAAAAAATAATTTGTTAGCCTGACTCCTACAGGCTAAGAGTGTGTTGTTGCTAGGGCAGGTTTGAAACATCCAAGGTCAGAAAGAAGACCCCTTGGAAGCAGATGAATCATGTATAGGAAGATGTACACGTGACGTCTGAGGTGAAAAACATGAGGGATGAGGACATTTGCAAAGTTTTCTATAGGACACAATCATTATAATGTAATGAAACTGCATGAGCAGTTTGATAAGAAAATGTGTAAAATTACAGTTTTTGTATGTAAAGGGAGAATGCTTCATCAAGAGTTTTGAAGACTGACTCCCAGCGCTGTAAAAATAAAATTTCTGTTTGTACATCCTGAAGTGTTGTTCCTGACTAAAGGCATATAAGGTAAATTCTTAATTTTATTTATTTATGACTTTAACAATTTGGTGCCATGACTTGGATCTGAACTTTGGTATTGCTGCAAGACAGTTCTGGAATAGGGCCCATCACAGATTTTCTGTGAATTCCACACTGCTTTGTATGGAATAGTCAGAGACTCAGATGTGCAGCTATTCAGGGTGTGCAAACATACTAGCCTTGGCAGGGAAAGTGTTTTGTGAGGGGAAAAGGGTTGGTTTGTGTTTTTTTCTTCTTCTTTTTTTAGACAATTTTAGCAAATGGAAGTGCATGACTATGTTTGTAGAATAACCTCATGATTGTGTTTGTAGTATAAGTGCATGACTGTGTTTTTGTTTGACTGAGTGGTTGTAAGATATACAAGTAATAGTGAGAGGACCCCACTGTGAATGAGTATAGTAAATGTATGTGCACATACAGTAAAGGACAAATCAACACAAGGAGGTGCCTTGTGTCGAGGGTGGTACCCTCAGGATTGAAAGGTTAGAAGTATGAGAGATGCGTTTATTCTGTCAATGTATGAATGCATGAGAGAAAGAAAAGAAAAGTTAAAAGCTAAATATAAATTTAAAACAAGGTCATGAGCCCACCGCATGACTGGGACATAGACTGTAAAGTTAAAACAAGTTCATGAGCCCACCAAATGATTGGGATGTAGACTATACAACACGTTCATGATCCCATAACATGACTGGGATGTAGACTATATATGGTTAAAACAAATTTATGAGCCTACTGCATGATAGGATGTAGAGGTATGTGTTGTTAAAATAAATTCATGAGTCCAAAAGCATGCTGGGACTTAACAGTGTGATTGTGTGAAAGTACCCTCAGAGGGTCCGAAAGAGTGGTCAGTTCTGGACACAGTACCTATCCACTCTGTTATCCTGACCACAGTGCTGGAGCTGTAACTTTTGAGCTCACACAGGGATGCAAGCAAGGGGGTGCTGTGCGAAAAGGCTGATTGAAACCTCTTGTCTGTTGCTGCACGGTGACAGACTTCCTACCCTCCCCTCCCTATATGGCATGTGGATTACTACAGTTATTTTCTGTCTTCAGAATTGCCAGGATCCAGGTGTTGTAAGGTAAGCCTAACATTTTTATTATTACTGATTTATAAAAGAAGAAAAATGGGAGCAAAGATAAGCAAGCAAGATCAAACGCCTGAAAAGGGAACACCTGCATATTTTATGTATTTTAATTATGGGAAGGAAAGTTGTAAATATTTGTATGACGGCTTTCATCTTACTAAGAATTGTGCTGGTGGGGTATTTCCATTAAAAGGAACTTATGATAAGACTAAATTGCTGACAATGAAAGGCATTTTGGAAGAAAAGAAAAGCAAAGTAAGTGGAGAACAAATGACAGCATTTTATTCTTGGCACAGTGAAGCACTTAAAAGGGAAAAAGAGTTAGCATTGAGAGGGTTGCAGGATGTTAATAAGAAATTGTTACAACACGAAAAAGAGGTTAAAAAGGCAGTACAGACCAGTAAAAAGAGATCCCTTTATCCTGTCTTAGCAGGTTTGAAACAAACTGAGGATGGCCAAAAAGCAGAAACTTCTGAAGACGATGATAATCCTCCAGTAGCTACTGCACCCCCACCCCCATATGCACCAGTACAGGTACCTCCTGTGCAAGACTGTGTTGTTTCTCAGACCCCTACCTTTCAATCTACTGTTCATTGGACACCCAGTTCACGTGATACTGGTATATCTCAGACTGGTTCCCCTGTTCAGTCTTCATCTTCTGAACATGCATCTGCAGTTGAGCGGGGTTCTTCTTTCTATCCTTCTCAGATAGCTTCTACTTTCCCAGCTGGGACATTAGTATTTGACACTCCTGTATCTCACCATACATGCTCACATGACAGGGTACAACAAGAGATTACAACCTCTGGAGGGGATCTATTGGCACCTCTCTGGGAAATTTTGGAGGTTAACAATAGGGAACTTGTTCATCGTCCTTAGACTCCTGCTGATTTGCATACTATGTCTAAAATGTTTTAAATATTAGAGATGATCCATTAAAATTCAAGGAAGAATTAAAAACTATAATAGAATGTTACAATCCTACTCTGACATATTTAAATCAACTGCTGAGGGTAGTTACTTCAGATGAATTAAGAAACCAGTTACTGTAAAAGGCTGAAATAACAGATGTCACTCTCATAGGGAATGCGTTAAAAGACAAATGAACAGCATTGTTAAACAAGATTACACGTGTGTAAAGTTAAGACTGATTGGTCTAAAATACAGGCAAGTAAACAAAATAAAGGGGAAGCCCCTGCAGACTATTTGAGTCACCTTAAGACAGTATTTGCTAGACATTCAGGAATACCAGACCCAGAAGAGCAAGCTAAGCCAGCTATCGCAGCAGCCTTTGTGCAGGGTCTGCAAGCCCCTGTACAAAATCAAATAAAGTAAGTACTCATAGACTGGCAAGCAAAGGACTTAGAGTCTTTATTAAGTGCTGCAAATCACTGTACAGAATATCAGGAAAAATGAAGGAAACTTACTGAGGATAAGCTATTAACTTTACAAATTAGGCAGCTGGAAAACCCAAGGGGTCAAGGTAGAAGCAGGGGAAGGGGTAAAGGAATTGCTAGAGGATTTAGCAAAAGTCCTTGTCGAGGGGAACAAGGTGCACCTGGTTGGCAGCAATGAGCTAGCAGTGCCCCCCCAGCTTCATCTAATGCATCTTGCTTTAATTGTGGAGAAGAAGGACATTGGAGAGGGGAGTGCCCACACAGGCAAATGCAGAGAGTCCAAGACACTTGGACTGAGTGGCAACCAAATTATAATAATGCAGTTTTTTCTTCACCACCTCTTCAGATTGGAAGGAGTCAGGAATCTCCATACTGACTAGGTCAAGAAAATAAAACAGAAGTGAATCTTAACCCTCTACTGCCAATAGATCAAAATGGGCCCTGCTACAAGATGAAAATAAATTCAAAGAAAACCCCATTTCTGGTGGACACTGGAGCTACTAGGTCACTGCTAAAAATTACTTCAGATAGTCAAATACCAGTATCAGAGCATAAAATAATGACAGTTGGAGTAACACATACTACAGTTACGTATCCTGTTTCAGAACCCATCCCCATTTCTTTAGGTCCGATTGAAGAAAAACATTATTTTCTTTTGAGTAGTACTGCACCAGTAAACCTACCAGGAAGAGATTTGTTATGTAAGCTGGGTTGTACTATTTATTGTATCCCAGAAGGGGTGTATCTAAATGTTCCAACGGAATCAGAGAGGGAAGTATTGGTAGTTTTAGCAGAAGCTGAGGAACAGCCTGCTGGAAGCATACAGGCAAATAAAGAGTTACTACAGCAGGTACCTGTCAACTTGTGGGCTAAGCATGCAAATGTAGTAGGTATACTGAAATCAGCAAAAACAGTAAAAATAAAATTAAATTAATCAAAAACACTCCCCAGAGTTCCACAATATCCACTAAAGCCAGAAGCAGGGCAGGGAATCAAACCTGTAATTCAGTCTCTAATACAGCAAGGAATAATAATAATACCAGCTAAAAGCCCTGTGATACTCCCATTTTTCCAGTAAAAAAGCCAGGAAAGGATACTTTTATATTTGTACAAGACGTAAGGGCTGTAAATAATGCAGTACTGCCTATTTTTCCTGTTGTTCCAAATCCAGCAACAATACTGAGTTGCATACCACCTACACCTAACTACTTTTCTGTGATAGATTTATGTTATGCATTCTTTACTATACCTATTCACCCTGAAAGTCAGTTTCTGTTTGCTTTTACTTATCAGGGGCAGCAATATACATGGACATGCTTGCCACAAGGATATACTGAATCTCCTTCATTATTTTCTCAAATTCTAAAAAAAGATTTGGAAAATGTGACATTTCTGGGTGGGTCTGTATTAGTACAATATGTAGATGATTTACTAATAGCATCAGACTTCTTTCAGCAATGTCAGCAGGATACCTTACATCTTCTGACTATTCTTGCAGAAAATGGACACAAAGTGTCTAGAGAAAAACTACAACTGTGGTCATCTCAGGTACATTATCTTGGTCATTTAATATCCCAGAGTAGCAGGTAAGTGTTTCCATCTCATATTGATGCAATATCTAAGGCCCCATATCCGACTACTCAGAGACAGCTTAGGTCTTTCCTAGAAATGGCAAGATACTGTAGACAGTGGATCCCTAACTATGCAGAAATTGCCAAGTCTTTGACAAATATTTTAAAGCAGGATACACCAGAGCCTCTCCTTTGGAATAGTAAAGAGGAAAATTCATTTTGGAACTTGAAGCAAGCTTTAGCTACTGCCCCAGCTTTGGGGTTACCAGGTTATAATAAACCTTTTATTTTATTTTGTCATGAAAGAAATGGATTTGCTCAAGGAGTACTTGCACAAAAGCATGGAGACAGCTATCATCCATTGATTTATTACAGCACAGCACTTGATTTAGTTGCAAAAGGGTTTCCACCTTGTTTAAGAGCAGTTGCCGCTGCTGCCATTCTTGTTAATCTGGCACAATTGTTGGTGCTTGTGCATGATCTCATAGTAGCTGTCTCTCATTCTGCATAATCTCTTTTGCTTAAAATGAAAACTCAACCACTCTTGACTGCACGTCTAACTAGATATGAACTTGCACTTCGTTCTGATCCATCTATTTCTCTGATCCACTGTCCTGTTCTAAATCCTGCATCTCTGTTGCCTACTGCTGAGGAAGATGAAGAGCATGATTGAGCTTAAAGTGGCTTGAAGCCCTTCCTTTAGTATTAATGAGTATGAGGGCCTCACTGTGTAACTAACTATTTGCTTTCTCCTAGGGAGGACTTAAAGGATACTCCTATGCCCAATGCTGACATGCATCTGTTTGTAGATGGCTCCTGTGGAAGAGATCAAACAAGAAAGTTGATCTCGGGAATAGCAGTCTGCACCAAAGAAACAATAGTATTGTAACAAAGATTAGAGGGTGTTCACTCTGCTCAAATAGCTGAGCTAGTGGCTTTGCAAAAAGCCTGTGAGTTAACCAAAGACAAGGTGGCCAATATTTTTACAGACAGCCTTTATGCTTTCGGGGGCAGTGCATGATTTTGGGCAACTTTGGAGAGAGAGGGATTTTGACCTTTTGACCTCTTCAGGAAATCAAATAAAAAATTCAGGGTACATAAAATCATTGTTAGAAGCAATTTTGTTACCTAAAAAGCTCTCTGTGATCAAATGTTGTGCCCATCAAAAGGGAATAGATGCTGTAACAAAGGGCAATAATTTGGCAGACCAAGCTGCTAAACAAGCAGTAGAAAATTGTTGTAAAGATCTGTGCATGTAACTATGACAAACTCCAACAGTAATGATGTGCTTGATTTTAAAAAGTTGTCAGCCTTTCAAGCCAAAGCATTACAGGGAGAAGTTCTGAGGTGGCTCAAGGATGGATGTAGAAAATGCTCTGAGGACATATGGTGACATCTAGATTGCCGACTCATGGTGCCTGCCTCTTTGCTACCTTACCTGGTAAGGGCATATCATCTACCGGCCCATACAGGTAAGATAGCTTTATTTAATCAAATTACCCAAAGTTGGTATGCCCCTCATGTCTCCTCTTTGATACTTCAGTATGTATGAAATTGTAGTGTAGGTTTAGAATATAATGTAAGTAAACATGCCAGCAGTAAGGCTGCATGTTTACCTCCACCTTGGGGACCTTTTGTTAACATACAGCTGGACTTCATCCAGATGCCTAAGACTAATAATTTTCAGTTTATCTTGGGTATGGTCTGTATGTTCTCTGCATGGGTTGAAGCTTACCCATGTCGCAAAGCAGATGTAGTCACAGTTGTCAAAAAGTTTTTGATGACTATATTCTGAGATTTGGTATACCATGTTCTATTAATAGCAACCAGGGAACACATTTTAATAATGCATTGCTTAAGGGACTATGTAAAGTTTTTAATACTAAGTTGAGTCTTCCCTGCCCCAACCAACCACAGTCATCTGGATTAGTGGAAAGGGTGAACAGGACTCTTAAAAATAAAGTTTCAAATATTTGTGCTGAAACCCACTTAAAGTGGCTTGAAGCCCTTCCTTTAGCATTAATGAGTGTAAGGGCCTCACTGCATGCCACCAGGAAGTTGAGTCTGTATGAAATATTAATGGGGAGACCCATGGCCCTTCCAGCTACCCCTCCAGTGGGAAATACAGATTTTACCTTGTCAGATGATGCTATGATTTCATACTGCAAGAAACTCCTTTATGTTTTGAAGCAATATCATCAAACAGTAAGGGCAGCATTACCAAAGCCTCCTGACCAGACCTGTTACCAACTACAACCAGGTGACTGGGTTTACGTTAACATTTTCCAGAGGAAGAACAGCCTCACCCCAAGGTGGAAGGGTCCTTTCCAGGTCCTGCTGATGACCCTGACTGCTGGTCGCAGTGCAGGGCTTCCAACATGGATCCATTTATCTCATTGCAAGAAGACCTGTCATGTGGGGATCCCAGATGATTTATCACAGGCAACAGAGGGAAATCGAAGTGTGACAGAGAAATAATCTGCCCAGTGAGAAGGTCAGCTTCAGTAGCAGTCCATGATGAATCCAGTGATAACAGGTACTTTTGTTATGCTTTTGCTGATGTTTTCTTCTGTAAACTGGTCGAGAGAAAACATCTTCCTGCTGGTCCTTCGACAATATGCCAAACATCTAAACTAAACAAACTGCTGGATATGTTCACATATACTTAATCATTCTAAGGCAGGGATTCCTATGATTCCCATCCCTGCATCACAGGTGTCATTTGAAAAGGACCTAAATGACATCAGTCTAACCTGGCATAATGTAACTGATTTTTCAAAGGTTGTGTCTCTTCAACTTGCAACCACATATCATGGAGGCACATGTTATGCCAGATATGGGACTATACCAGTAGGAATCAACAAATGACACCAGGCATGAAAGTGTGTTAGACTCTTTGCACTTAAAAACATATGACTGGGGGTGTGGCATGGACATGATAAGTGACTGTTACTACATCTGTGGTGATCGTGCCTACCTCTGGTTGCCTACAGACTGGTCTTGATGTTGCTTTGTAGGCTATATTACTCCTGCTATTCAACATTTCAAAAACCCACCAGCAGGTAGACTGGGAAATAAGTGAGCAATCCACTGGGCAGAGCAAATATTTTCAGTCTTTAATCCTGGGTATGTAGTGCAAAGGACAATGCTTGAAATCACTATGCTTGCTCAAATTCTGCAGGAGGTGACCAACAAAACTTCACATCACATCAGGATGGCAAATCGAGAAATGACTGAAATGCAAACCGTGGTGTTACAGAATCGAATGGCAGTTGATATAATGCTAGCTGCCAAAGGGGGGTCACGTGCCCTCATAGGGAGTCGTTGCTGTTTGTATATTAGTGACTATCATAATGAACTAGAAAAACTGGCAAATTTCATCTAACAAAGGGCCAAAGAGGTGGACAGCATATCAAAAAACTGGACACTTTTTGGATGGTTGGGCAGTATTTTTGGTAACCTGGAAACTTGCATAATCCAGGGTATTGTCATTTTACTTTTTATTATATTTGTGATCATTTTGGTATTTTCTATTCTAAAGGCAGTGATTACAAGATGTTAAACCTCACCTCCACATGAAATGCCATTGCATGCACAAATCAATAACAGTTCTATTTTGACAGAAATTGATGATGAATATTATGATGCTGAGGCATATTTTATCAAGTTAAGAAAAATAAAAATATAATTATATGAATGGTATTAAACTGATAGTGTCAGAGGGAGGAAACTGTTATGGGAAAAGACCAGCTTATTAAAAATGTATATTAATTTCAGTTTATTAGTGATGCTATAATATGATTGTTAGAAAAACCAAATAAAATTTGTCTGCAGGACTGGAAAAAATACAGTTTCATAAGCCACAGTATTACTGTTCATTTCGAACTGCATTATTTTAGTATGTAATAAGAGAGAATAGTACGTGTTGCATGAAGTGATGAAGTGAGGCATGTAGTTATTACAAAAAGGAATTTGTTAGCCTGACTCCTCCAGGCTAGGAGTGTGTTGTTGCCAGGGCAGGTTTGAAACATCCAAAGTCAGAAACAAGAGCCCTTGGAAGCAGGTGAATCATGTATAAGAAGGTGTTCACGTGAAGTCTGAGGTGAAAATCCCAAGGGATGAGGACATTTTCAAAGTTTTCTATAGGACACAGTCATTATAACGTAATGAAATTGCATGAGCAGTTTGGTAAGACAATGTGTAAAGTTACAGTTTTTGTATGTACAGGGAGAATGCTTCATCAAGAGCTGTGAAGACTGACTCCCAGCGCTGTAAAAATAAAATTTCTGTTTGCACATCCTGAAGTGTTGTTCCTGACTAAAGGTATATAAGGTAAATTCTTAATGAGTTTAACAAGGGCAAGGCAGTTCATACAGCCTACCTTGATCTGGCCAAGCTCTTTGATACCATTCCTCACTCAGGAATTATTGATAAGAATCACTAAACTAGGCATCAGCCAATATATCACTAGGTGGGTTGCAAATTGGCTCACAGATAGAACCCACAGTGTGAAAGTAGCAGACTCCAAGTCAGACTGCCAACCAGTCATGAGTAGAGTCCCACAGGGATTGGTCCTGGGTCCTCTCCTGTTAGGCATCTACTTCTCAGAAGTCCAGGCCAACACGTAGGGACTCTGGCTGACCAAGTTCAACGATGATTGCAAGCTGGGAGCCATTATTAACTCCCCAGGTTATGTAGACATCCTGCAGAAAGGCCTCACTGAGACCAA
Organism: Protopterus annectens; assembly: GCF_019279795.1. Lineage (NCBI taxonomy): Eukaryota > Metazoa > Chordata > Ceratodontiformes > Protopteridae > Protopterus > Protopterus annectens. Next base: position 48,477,510 of record NC_056736.1, read on the forward strand.
CAACTGGTGTCAAAACCATGGCCTTAAGCTTAATGCCAAAAAATGCTGTATCATTCCTTTTGGGAAAAACTCAGTTCCCACTAATTACCACATTGATGGTAGCCCACTGAACACTAAAGGTGTTTTAAGAGATCTGGGGACACAGGTTGAAAGCATCCTCTCCTTCGACCACCACATTTCCACTGTGGTCAGAATGTCCTTCTATGTGGCACATCTCATTACCAAGGGTTTTGCATCCATGAAGAAAGAAATCATCATCTCTCTGTACTCTTCCCTCATTAGACCAATCATCGAGTATAATGCCCCATTTGGCATACACCTCACTAAACACCTGCAACAGCTGGAAAGGCCACAAATGTACCTCATGAACAGGATCCTAGGCCTTAAACACATGCCCTACATGGACAGACTCAAAAAATTCCAGCTTTTCTCTGTCTCATATCATCTATTGAAAGGATATCTCTGTTTGACTTACAAAACCATGTCTGACCCAGCCCTGTTAAAAATGTTACACCTAAAAAAACCCCAATCCCTCCACACAACAGGTTCCAGGGATCTCAACATCATTACCACAATCAACAGAACATACTGGAGGGACAGGCTCATAACCCAGAGACTACCCATGCTTTGGAATAGACTTCCCATACATGTCAAGCAGAGCACCTCGCTGGCCCTTTTCAAGAGAAATCTTGATGAGTGGATGGGAAATAGAAAGTTCACCCCAGGGATCACTCCAGTGGCTCTACTTGATAGAGGCACCAGGAACTAATGGTGGCATGATGCCAGTGCACTTCTATGGCCTAGGCTTGTAAAGGCTCCAGGGCCATTGGCCACGTACACAACTATGAACCTATGTTTTGATTCAATTGCAACCTTGTAGAATTCATTATATGTGCAGTTGTGTCGCTATACCCAAGGATTATTGAGGAGGTCAGCAACACCATTTTGTGACTGTCAGCATTTGTTTCAGGAAATGTTCTGCATAAGTCATAAACAACTGATCTGTAATGTGTCCTGATATGGCATGAGACCACTCAAACACAGCTTTCCCATGAAACTCATATAGGCATATGCTGTGCAACTGATGTAAGCACATGACATTGGTACACTTGTACAAATGTGTACATAGTATCAGTTGATGGAATGTGATGAATGACCAAGGTTGTATTTGGAGGGCTTTTAACAAATCATTTATTCCAATACATGTGAAATGTTAAGGGCAATACACAACTAAGTACAGATCTTTATGTGGATGCCACCAGACATACCCAACCAGAAGAAATATACAATATGCTACCTGACAGTTTGTTTCACACATCACCCTCCCTGTCGCCAGTGGTTATCAGCCAAAGTATGCATGCAAACATTGCTCAGTTTTTATTCTAAGGAGGGCAGCTCATCTGTGCACTCTCAACAGCCAGTAACATAGAATCACTGGGCCCTGACAACAACACAGGTTGCCTATAGCATGACACAAAACATGACGTAGTAGACACAGTTGAATCCATACTTCAACACAGCCTCCAGACAGCCTGTTTTCCCATATAATAGTATACATCAACATGCATCCTTCTGACTGGGGGTGACCATCACCTGATGCATGGAGTTATAGACCCATTCTGACTCTCGTAATCTGTGAGGATGAAGTAATCATGTCCCTTCTTTAAAAAGACACAGGTGTACCAAACACATGTGTGATTTGTTTATCAGGCTACATCATGTCTGTTACATCTGTTCAATGTGTTCAAGAAAGTCAATAAGGGCATGCATGATGACAACACTATCATCCTCCATAACTTGACCTGGCCAAGGCATTTGACACAAATACACACTCAGGTATTACTGAGAAACTGTCACAAGTGGCCATAAACACCTATGTCACCAAGTGGGTAATCCACTGGATCACGTATGAGACATAAATACGTTGAAATGTGCGAAGTGACCTATATCTAGTGTTTAGTGATCAGGTCAGTACTTCAGAGCTCTGTGTTAGGCCCTTTCCTGTTCATTATTTAAGTCTCAAACGTCAAAACTGACTTAATCATAATAGTTGTACAAGTGTGTCCATGTATAACCATCTATGATCACTCACAATCACATATGTTATGCAAAGATATGGGATTAATGGTGGTATTATGCTGATATTGTCCACGATTGTGCATGCTTCTCTCTACTCCATGATTGTGCATACTTCTGTCTACTGTTGTCCACAAACCTGTTGCTATGTGTCTCATTTGATTGAGACCTCTGCTGACATTACATTCATATTCAAGCAACTCATTTTGCACATCTTCACAACATGTACCTACCCCCTATATTATATACCATCCCTGATATATGTTCTCTCCATTGTTCATGTCAGGATGTTTATGTCACAGAGAATCATCTCCATTGATATGTCACCTTGTGTGATAGTCACATATTATACAAATGCCTGGCCATTAGCATTCAAACAGGAACATGCTGATTGGCCAGCCCACCCAGCGTGCCCGTTGTAAATCTGAGCATATACCAATAGAAAAACGTCCAGTCACCCAGACTTTCTTCCACTGGTATATACTGCAACTTTTACATTTTTCAAACAAAAATAAATAAAGAAAATTATAACTCTGGATAGTCCAAACATACGAGAGAGACAGGACAGACAAAATTATAGGAAAAATCAGGTACATTATTTAAAACTAAAGAAATGCACCTGATTTTCCTTGTATTTCCTCCATTCTGTCTCTCAGAGGGGGAACAATGGTGACCTTCCTTTCTCCATTGCTTCCTTTCCAAAGCACTGGTGTACTGGATAACCATGGGAAAGCAAGTCCCATATGCATGCACAGTACATCAAAAAAGAAAAAGAATATGCACAGAAGTGGAAGACCACTACGGTGTCATTATGCAAAGACATTATTCAAGAAAAGTAAGTAATTATTTTCTTAAATAATGTCATTGTATAATAGCAATAACTGACTTCGTAGTGTGGTATATTGAAGATTTACCCATTGTTGGTTTCATTTGAAAACTCAGGCTTCATTCTTATGATTAAACCACAGCATCCTTGGATAAATCTTCAATAAACCAGACCATCGTCGGTTATTGCTATAAAATACAATAACTATACAATACATACTGTATCATGTCAATATGTAATTAATGTTCATGCTGCAACTTTATCCATTGACATGCCCTCATCTGTTGTACATTATTATGTTTCACCTGTCCTGTTCCCCTGTGCTCATTCCTACAATTCATCTGTGTCTCCCTTTTCAATACACACACTTTTCCCTATTATTTATTTATAATGCACTCTATGTAGTCTTGCTGATGATTTATACAACTTTTATTCAGTATGCCTGAAATAGGTTTCCACACTACTCTGCTCTGTATACATTTTCTCATGTAATGTGTTGGAAGTATATACATTGCTTTATTAATAACCCTGGCAGCCATTTTGGCTTTTTGCACAATCTCACAGGCCTAATTTGCCCCTAGGTAAACAGGTGCACATGTCTGCAGATGTTCATTTTGCTTTACATGGTTTCCTGGCCAGCAGCATGCTGGCCACAAAACTGCACTTGTTTACTTTGAAACATGGTGTGTGGTATGCACATGTAATTAGCACTGCTGCTAACAATGCAAACACATAAACTCAATGTAGACTTCACACTAAGCCTACACGGATTTTATTGAAACCCAAGGCACATCTTTAAACTTCCAAAGGAACACAATATACTGAATTATGCCTTGTGAAACAAACATGAGGCAAAAGGAAGATAAAGAAAAAGCAAGTAGGAGACGTCATTACTCAAACATATTGCTTAAACAAACACATGACAAGGACTTTAGAAATTCCTTTATGGAAAAGTGTTGATACCACCTTGATTTTAATGTTATATGATGTACAAATTAGATTAATAGTAGTTTTTGCCTAATTAGAGTTTACATGATTTAGGTTTCTGCTTTTCGCTTACAGCTAAAGCACTTTACCATTTGGTGCTCCATGTATGTCTGATGCTTCAACGAATAACAACTGATGTAAAAATACAAACTTATCTTATGTGTCTATTGTTTTTCTGGCTTTTTATTTTTGTTTTTTATCTGTAAATGACCATTAGTGTTGTAGTAGTGTTAAGTTTATTCTATTATCTTTATTTTGAAGTTTTTTATAGACTAAGAAACATATAAAAGCTTTTTTTTATTAAATGAGAATGTGTTCGTCTCAACAGAACTGTAGTTACAGAAAGATTAGAGATATAAGGGAAGTATGCAAGTATATATTCAAAAATACCAACGGGATATGCATGTTACAGATATAAAATGTCAAAGAGTTTGTGATGCATGAGCCTGAAAGATCAGTGTCTTATAATCACTGGAGATGTGGTAATATCTGTATCATGTACACCCTTGAATGACTTATTGCATTTATAAATTGGACATCTGTATTTTTGCAGTATGAATTTTACATTTAATGGTTTATTTGTGATAATTATATCTTTTGTGCTTTTCATTTTTAATGTAAAATAGTTCTTTCACTCATTTTAACTAATTGCTCTATAGGATTACAACTTTTTAACTGAGTAGAACTTTGATATGAAACTTTCACAAAAGTCTTTTAATGAACTCGTCATAAAACATGTGTGTGCTTCTATGCAAATCTATTTGGAAATATTGTCTCACAACCATTTTCCCAAATTTAATTTTTGATCTGAGCTGGACAAATTCAATGTCATTGCTGATTTGGTATTCTTCTATAGACAGGGATTCATGTACATGCCACAGTACCATTTCCTGATTAACAACCACCCTAACATGGTACTGCATGGTGCTCTAGGACAAAGATGTACAGCAGTGTGTAGAACTGACCCCATGGCAATGATAAAGCTAATATGGATTTCTGGGGGAGAGACGTATGCTAATTAGCCATGTGCTGTCTTCCTGGAACAACCTCTAGGAATGCATCTATAAGGACAAGCCATTCAAAAAATCTCTCTGACATGTAGATTAGCATAGTAGTCCTTACCACACTGTGGTATTAAACACAGCAAAAAGGCAGTGCACAACCACCTGCCACGACCATAATAAAGAGAAAAAGGGGTGGGTGGAACCACCGGACACCATGGAATACTCTTAAAGGGACAATCCCAGGGATTTTTTTGTTTTGATTCAGACTTTGTTTACATTTCATGTTTGCCTTTCTGAGCATGCTCACCTTTGGCTCAGGGGGGTAGGGCAAATGTGCCTACAGGAAGTTTCTAAGGTTTTAGCCAGATTCCAGCTCAAATTGCAGCTCTACTGACAACAGCTCTCCATGTGAGCTATTCATTAGTCTAACCTGTGTATTTTATCCATTGAGAAAAGTAGCCTTTCATGCATTTTACGATCAGACTGCTGCTGCTGTTACTCTAGAAAGCACAGCAGTAAAGCAAATCTTGTAAAGGGGCATTATTTTTTTTCTAAAATTAGCTGCTTGCTAGAGTATTTTTTTTACATTTTTATTCACACAGAGGCAGTATTTTCAGATAAGTTTGTTTGCATACTGGATGCTAGAATTCACAAACTCCATGTGTCACGGTTATTATAGGAAATGCTTAGGATTTACAGTTTCTTGTTCTGTGCTTTCCCTCCCCCACCCAAAGCATATTAGTTGACTGACTGGTTACAATCCACCTGATATGCTAGGTAGTCACACTCAGCCTTTGCAGCAGTGAAATTATATCTTTAGTATGTGCTTGTTTTTGTAAAACTTAGTGGAAAGATGCATGCTAGGCAATTTTATTTCATTTATCATGCCTGTTGCTACATGCTTTTTTGCCCTTCACTGTTAATTAGTTGTCATATGTTCAGCATTATGTTGCTTATTAGTGCATGCACTCATGCAGACATACATTTATAAGACAGTTTTCCCAAATTTTACAGGAAGCATTACTTTGGACATTCTCATCTTGGAAACAAACACACTGAGTTGCAAATATCCTAAGATTCTAGAGGGATACACTCATAACATCACAAATTAAAAAAAAATGTTAGACAACTGTGACATTGAATCTTGTTACTGTACTAAAATGTCATTTCTCCTAGGCTGATACCCTTCATGAATCACACACACAGTACCTGTCTGTATAATATGGACTCCATTCAACTTAATTTTATTTCTTCCCTGTATTGT